>NC_090886.1:55274460-55336960 GCF_036669925.1 Montipora capricornis
TATTTTGCATGGCAATCATGTGATCACAGTTAGGCATGACATTGCCTGATACATAAAATTTGCCTTAACTTTGTGCAACACAAGATTCAAAAAAGTATTCAAATTGGGGATCAAGATCCATTGCCCTAGAATCTTGTAATAATTTTAGTATTAATGTTTTAAGGTCGCAGATCTTTGCAATCTATGAGTTTCCTTGAAAAGTTATCCAGAATTTCATGCATGGTAGATCTGCCATCTTGATTTTACCCAAATCCCATATGGGAACTTGTGGATTGAAATGTCTCTTTTTGCTAGCAATACTCATATTCTAGAGTTCTTTTCAGAATAGGTTTCTCTGATCCCTTTTCATGTCTCTTTGTGTTCATTATTAGAGTGGTTTAAGTTTGTAATCAGTTTCAGTGATAATGGTGATCCTGAGTTAACCCTTGCCTGCCTGAGGGGTGTTCTTTGCAAAGTTTTATAATGTAACCATGAAATCAGATGATCTTTGGCAAATGAATGATGTGTAATAATTATTTATCAGACACAGTGTAACTTCGACTCTTTGTTCCAGCAAATCAGCTCTGACGAAGGGCTAATGCTCGAGACGTCAGCTTTTAGAATCTCTTGGGTGGCCAATTTACATTATCAAACTCTGTTGATAAAACCAATTTTTTGTAACACTACTTCCCCAAGATGCAGCACCACAGTTTCTTTAGAAACTACCCCCTCATAAATTTGCTTTAAGTTGCTTGGAATATTTGTGACCCTCCATATGACTTTGATGCTAAAGGTGATAGCACGCTTACACAACATGGCTTGTGTGTCCTGAAGACACAGATATGCGCATATTAAACAGCCAAAACAAAAGAAGACACTTGTCTTGTTTTCAAGAGTCAATCAGCAAATTCCTTGTCTTTCTTATCATGCTTAGTGTGCCAATGACCACACGCTTAGCATGCAGTTGAACACACTTGGTATCAGTAAAGCTATATAATGCCTATTTCAGTTTGACAACTTGACTTACAAGTGCTTTGATGAATTAAAACAATTATTACGACTATCCGTGTAAAAAAAACTCGCGACCTGTGTGTACGGCTTGTGTATTCGTTGTAAAAAAATGGCAGAAGTACAAACGATAATTTTGAACCGTTCGAATAACTGGAGAGCTTTAGAATATCCATGCAAGAAATCGGAAGTAGAACGGACGATAATTTTCAGCCGATCGAATAACTCAACCTTCTTGGAGCCGGTGAAATTTCAAAACTTCAGAAAATGCAACAGGGCTAACACGCGTTTTTTTTTCACATTCTTTCTGCTTTTGCTGTCATAACATTTTCGATGATCGATATACTTTTTAAAAGGGACACGAGTTTAACACAAGAAACTTTCCCAAACACGGTGGAAAGTTACAGTATTCGGTTTCCAACACTGTCGGCACGACCTCAACCAAGTCATGCGGGCCATGCATGACCTGTATCTGCTATGCATGTTGAATGTTTTTCGTAAAATTCCCGTAAGCTTTTAAAAGAAACTAAATACTGTAATCCTCAAATCTTTCTTGTCTGAGATTTGTTATTTGGCCTTTCCCTGCCTACTTTATCGAAGGCGAGAGATTGTTTTATCCTCTGGACATGCCCGAATCTTCTGTTCTGCCGACACGAGCGACAAACAGTGGCAAGGTATACCAAAATCTCGAGATCTCTGCACGCCCTGCAGCACTGAAATCTCTTTAGATCATCTGGGATTTTTTGTGATTTTTAAGAACTACCGTATTTTCGAAGAATATATGGTCTAATCAGGCGGCTTGGCTGATTTCGCATCTGGGCTTTTTCAACATGTACATTCCAATACTTGGCAATGCGGCATTAAATTTTGCTATAATTATCCTATTTACATGTGAAAGAGGAAATGAAGGACTTAAATAAGAACTATCTTTCAGTTTACTGTTGAGACGCATTTCTCATCTTTATCTCCGTACAATTTAAAAGGGTTTTTTTTGCCGGTGCGACTGACATCAAAGGCGCCCCGCACACTAGCGGATTTTTTGTCGGCAGACGGCAGAAGTTTTCACTTGTTGGCTAGTGCACTGTGCAAGATAGGACAATAATTCTTGAGTTTGTAAACAGTATTGTTTTTGGGGTTCTCTTGTCATTTAGTGGTGTATTTCCCAGTATGTCCATTCCTGAGGCTCTTCACTAAGCGTGGTAAATGAGCACACTTAGTGTGCTCTCTTGCTAGTGAGTTGTGTCATTTTGCACACTTGTTTTCAAAGGTTATCATGCTTCTTTGTTCGACTGCTCACGCTTTGTTTTTTCTAGCGTGTTCTATGAAACAAAATAATTTGCTAATGAAGTGTGCTCCTGGACACACATTAAGCGTGTTTAAAACCAATTTCTATTGTTTTTTTAAGTGCTATCACCTTTAGCATCAAAGTCATATGGAAGGTCACATTTATAGAGCTCAGGTTACCATTTTTGCTTAACCTTTCTCCTAAATAAATTTAAGTTCTTTTCCTATATAGGATACTCTGGAAAACTTAGCCCTTGAAGAGATTGACCAATCAAATGCTGTTCTTTTCATTCATTATGACCCTGAACACTAAAATGATGTACTTAGCTGGCAAGGTAAGATGTGTTTATATTTCCCCTATGTTTTGGTACAGTTGGTGGAACATCAGGCTATTACATGGGAGGTTGTAGGTTTAACTTTCTAGTTATCTGTAATAAGGGAAATAAGCTATGAGGCCCATCTCACAATAGGCTCGATTACCAGCTGCTGTTTTGGGAAATGAGCCAGTACTCACTCCCGAAATCTCAGCTGGACGCGTGAAGTGAGCCATTGTTAGTCTCTGCCAATCAGAAACTCGCTTGCACAAATTGAGTAGGCATGAATTATATTTTTTAGTTCAAATTGTGGATGCAAAGGTATTCTTTGACCTGGCCTGTTTGAGCTTTACAGTGCTTTTAAGGTGGGAAACATCCAAGATTTCGACAACGGAAAGTATTCGAGAAGCTGGAGAATGGTATTGTGTCATTTTCTACCGCCTGAGGTCGGAAAACGGGTGTCTAGAAAACTAAGACCAAAGACCTAAGACCTAAGACCTAGAAAACTAAGACCTAGAAAACTAGACCTAGAAAACTATAGAATATGTAAAAATCATTAAATTTCTTATATAAAATAAAATCCCAACCACTTGCCAACAGTGTATTGTTTTTTCCGGTGTAATGCAAGAAAAAACTATCACCACCCGAAACATGTCTGGAATGTTTATTGTGTTGCAACCAATCGCAGTTTAAATTCCATAAGGGCAAATTTATTTCTGTGCGGGAATTACCAAATCAATCAGGCACATACAAATATTAATATCAGAGGTATAGAATGGTGAATTCGAGAGTTTGCGAGGGTGCGAGAAATTCGAGACTGAGGCTTTTTTCGTTTCTATCAAATTTGAGCCAGAGACTTTACCTCTAAAAATCTGAGCTTGAGACTCCAATAGCTAGAAAATGTCACGCCGATAATACATGCACTAAAACAGCGTAAACGTGACGGAAATCTCCAACGAAGATGAGATTTACCATTCCCCTAATAAATATTGTTTCACAACACAGAAGCCGCGGCATGGGATCATTTTGCAAATTACTGGAAGGACGCGTGCATTTCAACTCTTAGGCTCCCGAAATAAAACATGCTTTACGACTTGTAACCAAAAGTAAAAACTAAACTGTTAAGGGAAACATCTGTTTATTAAACATTAGCCTGCAAGCAGGCCCTTTTATTGAAGCGCTTGCGCGATACTAAGCCTATGTGAAACCCAAACAGGGCCTGCTCACAAGCTAATTAAACATCGATCGAAGAATTCTAATTCTCTTGACGTTTTCCAGGTTTGACGCGCGTGTACAAACTGCACAATACTCTTAACGGAATATTTGTTATTTGCTTTCGTGAATTTTATTAGCAGTAGGGCAAATGGATCTTTTAAATCCGAAAACCATCATCGTATTACACCGGAAAAACAATACACTGTTGGCAAGTGGTTGGGATTTTATTTTATATAAGAAATTTAATGATTTTTATATATTCTATAGTTTTCTAGGTCTTAGGTCTTAGGTCTTAGTTTTCTAGACACCCGATTTTATTTTATATAAGAAATTTAATGATTTTTATATATTCTATAGTTTTCTAGGTCTTAGTTTTCTAGGTCTTAGGTCTTAGGTCTTAGGTCTTAGTTTTCTAGACACCCGGTCGGAAACATCACAAATTTTCCCATAGGTGCCAAGGGCAAAATATGGCTTTCAAATCCATTGCTATTGCAATTTCTCCTCAGATTTTGCGAATCTAAGAGCAAGTAAAATTCCTCAAGATCAATTGAAATTACTGCTGAGTTTGTTGGTGGCAGAACAAGGGGGTTGATGACTTCGACGGAGAGCTGAAGTGGCCAAAGATTTTGTTGATGATTCACCTGTTGATTTCAAACTCACAGTGATCATTTAACCACAAACTTAAGCTTGCATCGTTTGGAAACTTTGCACAGACGTTTTAAGCATTGTTATGTAATTACTCTTTCCTTGAAATCAATGTTTTGGGATGTCTAATGCCATTTCCCCACCACTATTAACTTCACAAAATTATATTTTAAGTTTACATCACAGACACAATCTATCGCTCACATGTCCAACCGTTTCTTCTTGGGGAGGATACCTGAACTCGAGTGAGCGGTGGAAATTGAGCCTAGTCTCACAACTTTTCTGTGTTTATTACCTGGTTGAAGCTACACTGTAAGTTAAAGAAATAAGACACTCCTTTCAAAGAATTCTCTATCGCACATGGTTGGGTGGGTAAATGCTCAGGATTGTTGTCTACTACAAGCTACTTTTCAATCAGGGAGTAATGGGAGGGGTTGCATGATTAACCATTTGACACCCAAACTGACCTGAACCAGTCAGACTTTACTTTGTCTCATGCTAGACGATTTTACTTGTCAGTCCCTGGGAGTCAATGGGTTATAAAAATAAAAAAAAACAAATAGTAATATGACCTAAGAGAAAAGAAAATTTAGTATTGTATGCAAGGATGAATTTGATACCAGCAATTTTTGAGTCTCATACATTGGATATGGGACACAATGATTAACTTTAGGTTTGACTTTGGCCTTTTGACTTGGGTTACAATTATTGTATTTTTGTGGTTAACTTTGCCTTGCATGTGAGTGAGAGTTCAGGAATGGCTCTGAGACAGATTTATTGTCATTTGTTCAACAGGGTGACAGTATCATCAGGTACTATGAGTTAGTTCCAGAACCCCCCTATTGTCACTGGTTAACAAACTACAGTGCCAATGTGCCACAGCGAGGAGTCTGTTTCATGCCAAAACGTGGCTGTGATGTCACTATCAATGAAGTGGCAAAATGCTTTAAACTTGTTGCCAAAGGATACTGTGAGCCCATCAGTTTCACAGTGCCAAGGAAGGTATGTATGGACAAGTGCATTGTGCAAGTGAATGCAAATAATTTTGACTCTCAGTCAGAAGAACAGTAGCTCCTTTTGTGAGGGTAACAGTTTTTACACAATCTATCATGATAACATTGGCTTTTTGTGGATCTTGGCATTGTTTTTCTGACATGCCTTTATTTCAGTGTGTAATAAAAGTAGAGAAGTGATAATTCATAATTTAAAACCTTACTTCCACTTCTACTTGACATCTCTTTTGGTTGAATTGTGTTTGTTTTTCAGTCTGAACTTTTTCAAGAGGACCTGTTTCCTGACTGTAAAGGAGATGAACCATCTCTTACAGCTAGTGAGTGGTTGGATGGAAAGGATGCTGATCCCAAACTTATGTCACTCCGGCCAGAAGCAGGTGGGGGCACAAAGGCAACACAGAAAGCAAAGAAAGGACTAACAGCACTTGGAAAGAAGGCACCTAAGAAAGCAGCACAGGCTGCTGGTGAAGAAGTAAGTGATGCCTTGAGCTCCTTGTTCATTTGGGGGGTTACTGCCTATGTCTGACCATTGTCATCTTCAGAGAGGATTGAGGTGTGGAATTAGATTTCAGATTGCAGGAAAGCTGCAATATCTAGAGGTCTTAAATTCAGTTGGATGGACATCTAATAAAGGCTTCTAAGTACATGTAAACCAAGTATGCAAGTCCAAACTTAACTGGTAAAATTACCTTAATTATGATTTACAGGATTTCAGTGAGATCATAAAGAAGCTGCAGGCGCAGGTGGAGGCACAGGAGAAAAGAATCAAAGCATTGGAGGAGAAAATGGAGAAGTTATAAGTTTGCATTGCAAATGAGGAATAGATAGCAACAGGTTCCTTTGCAAAATTGAATTGGACCTTTGCTCCTTTAAATTTTAAAAGTTTTAATTGTCTCTAGAAACCTTTATCAGAAA
Source organism: Montipora capricornis (assembly GCF_036669925.1). Lineage (NCBI taxonomy): Eukaryota > Metazoa > Cnidaria > Anthozoa > Scleractinia > Acroporidae > Montipora > Montipora capricornis. Next base: position 55,280,834 of record NC_090886.1, read on the forward strand.
AGCTTGAAACTTGTATTTTTCCATCCTTAATTTGTATTAAAAGAAGAATGAATTATGTTTCCCATCTGTTATTGATTCAGAGGTTTCACAGTGAACTTGTAGAGTTTTTGAAGCTTCAGTTTGTAATGGGTTAGTAATAAAGCCCTTATTTTAACTGCTTGTTTAAGTCTTTTTCATCCTTTGGATAGTGCATTTTTTGACTTTCAAATAAACTTACTTGATATCTGTTCACATCCTTCAGGAGAGTGAGACTTCTGGATTTTACTCTAACTCCAGACGATTTTACTTGTCAGTGGGAACCTCTGAGGGATGATTGACTTAAAAAGAATGGAGGAAATGCAACCCTTTTAATACATTTGTTGCAGAGAAGGAAAATCTCATTGCTGAAAAAGTGAAGGACAAGAGCAGAGGTTGACCCATTACAGCCTCGGACAAAATTGATGAAACACTTTGCAGACAGTAGGATTGGGACCAACGGAACCCATTGACACTTCAAATGCCCTAGGACGCTCGCAGTTGACAAGTAAAATCTGTCTAGTCTCACTATCAGGGATCAATCTACTCTGTTTAATGCCAGACGATATACTCATCAATGGAAGGCAGTTTAGGAGTCAATGGGTTATAAACTGTTATGGAAGTATTTCATTGTTGTTGCTCTGTCCAACACATGTACAGACAATTCCTGACCCAGTGTCCATCCTTTTGCTAGTCTGGAGGTAAACAAGTCAACCTCCTTGTCAGGAGCTCTGGCCTCTTTCTGCTCCCCAAATGTCTGCAGAGTGTCCTTAATAGTGCTGCAAGGGTTATTCATCTTAGCAGTAGATATGAACATGTCACTCCTTTGCTTATCCAGCTCCATTGGCTCCCTATTGAAATTGCTGTCATTACATTCAGGGCTCTTCATGGTGCTGCCTAACTATATCACTGAGCTCAAAGCCTTGTACACCAATTAGAACCTTATGATCTTCAAAAACATTGTTGCTTTTTACACCTTGATTCAATCTTAAGACCTATGATGGCCAGTCCTTTGCGATTGCTGGTTTTTCTGTTTGGAATGCCCTTCTGTTGGAACTTAAATTTTTTGGTTCCCTTTCCTCTTTAAGTCCAAGTTGACGACTTTGCTCTTTAAAGTTTCTTATGATGTAGTTTTATACTTGTAATCAGTTAGTTTTATCCCTGTTTTGAATGTAATTTTTTGTAAAGTGCTTTTGGACTATTGGGATTAACGCTCGATAAATATTCTATCATTATTATTAAAGAACAAGAGGTTGAAAACACCGTAAACACCGTGCCCACATACTACCTTGGCAGTCAGATCCTGTCTTGACCTGATTTTTTTATCATCTATTACATACAACCTAATGATTAGGGACTCGTGGGACTGTTGGCTCACAACTACACATAACCATGACTCCATGAGACCACAATGTTGCTAGCTCTGAAAATAAAAACGTTTCATAAAAAATCAAAGAATGCTTCTATCTTTAACTCCATTGTAAACCTGGGTAACTGTGTTGATCAATGCAATAGGTTGATTAGCTAATTTCACTTCAAAGAGAAACATCTTGGTATGGTGGCTTAAGCCTTATCACTATTTAGCAGTACTTTCATGCAAGACAAATGAATTAGTTTTTATAAAAAAAAAAAGGTGCCTTCATTTGATGGGAAGCCATTGCTACAAAGCAGCAGCTCTGGGTCCAAATCCAATGATCATTTCTTTTGTTTATTGCTATCACAAGTCCTTGACCACTGTTCTAAGAAGATAATTATCAATTTTGAGAAATCTTGTTGCCATTTCAGTTATCCACTGGCTGAGCGCAATCACTTTCCATAAGCATGGAAAATGGGTCTGGTGACATGGGAGGGGAATCTGTCAGTCGCATTCACTGTCACAAAACTACCCCAACCACAAGAATAGACCAAATCGGCTACCTCGATGTTGTACCCAGTTCAAATTCTTTGGGAACAGAACGTTTTGTTCCAAGTATTTCCGTATCATTTAAATGCAAATGCAACGCACGAAGAACTTCAACCCCAAGAGATTTGAATTGGGTACAACATTGAGTTAGCCGAATTCGTCTATTCAAGTTTGTACTTTGCTAACAAATAGGTGAAAGAAAAGATGGGGGTTGGGGTGATTTGATTGGTTGAGGAATCCAAGGAAGCTAAGAAAGCTTTGACCGCTGGGAGAATAGATACCAGAGAGCACATTACAGGCGACACTGGAAACGAAGCTTGTTAGCTGAAGAATGTAGCCCGTTTTTTCTTTTTTTCATCTTTCAACACCTTTTTTTAAACGCTTTCAGTTCTGATGAAATGGTATATGAAATGAATCATATATGAACTGCGGATATGAAATCAAGTGAAGCTATGATCTTCGCAGTTATGAGCGCAATTTTTGCAATTGCGTAGAGAAGCCTGAAAAATTCAGGACTTCAACGGGGTTTGAACCCGTGACCTCGCGATTCCGGTGCGACGCTCTAACCAACTGAGCTATGAAGCCACTGACGTTGGGAGCTGGTCATTTGTGGGTTCTAATGGTCCCGTGAGGAATGAATCAGTGATGAAATGGTATATATGAAATGAACTGCGGATATGAAATCAAGTGAAGCTATGATCTTCGCTTCTTAACGCAATTGCAAAAATTGCGCTCATAACTGCGAAGATCATAGCTTCACTTGCTTTCAGTTCTACTAGATAGCTTGTTACTATATTACACAAGTGCTCGGCAAGATTCTGATCAGTAGAATGGAAAAAGGTATCGGTACCAAGCTTAGACAGAACAGGCAGGGTTCCGTGAGGGGAGAAACACCACCGAACAGATCTTCATACTGCGTTAATAGAGAGATAAAGCATCACGCAAACGGCAAACGTCAGACTAAAATTTGCTTTTTGCCAAAAGCAGAAGAAACTCGTTTGATATGAGCTCACTTCTTGCCTGTTAGTAGCGGGTATCAAATAACTTTTCAAAAGAGAGAGACGAGTTAGAATGACATATAATTTTCATGCTTTTATGACAAGCAGCAGCCCACCGTTTCGCGTTTGCCGTTTCACGTAAACGCGATGCTTAATCTCTCTCTGCGAATGGCAAGCGCCCTTGATAGTCAATTTCATCAACTTCGAGAAAGCATTCGACTCACTCCATAGATGGAAAGAACTTAAGTGAGGCCATCGCTACTGTGTGCATGTGATGGATGAAGAACCTTCGCTGATCCACAGCATCAGGAACTTCTTATGCAACACCCAAGGACAGAGAAAAATCCCTGACCCGGGTGGGAATCGGGAATGCGGAGGTCGTGGGTTCGATTCCCACCCGGGTCAGAGATTTTTCTCTGTCCTTGGGTGTTGCATGAGAAGTTCCTGATGCTGTGGATCAGCGAAGGTTCTTCATCCATCACACGCACACAGTAGCGATGGCCTCACTTGAGTTCTTATCATCAAACTGCTTTACCAGGGTGCAGAATGTGCCGTCCTCGATAACGGGCAAACATCAGACTGGTTCAAGGTTCGAACAGGAGTCAAGCAAGGTTGTGTTATGTCCGGGTTCCTCTTTTTACTAGCAATCGACTGGGTCATGCACCAAACAACTAACACCGGAACAAGGTGGAGGCTGATGGAGCAGTTAGAAGATCTTAACATTGCAGACGATATTGTCCTCGTCTCCACAACCATAAATCAGATGCAGAGGAAAACAACTACGCTTGCAGATACAGCTTGCAAACTTGGGCTACGAATCAGCTGGAAGAAGACAGAGGCCTAAAGGTCAACTGCAGAGGAAAGGAGAAGAACAAGGGATAGGGACAGTTGGAGAAAATGTGTGGAGGCCTTATGCGCAACAGAGCGCGAAGAGTCGAAGTGAGGTGAGGTGGTGGGTACAAACTTAAAAAACCAAATAGGAAAGAGAAGCTAAATTCCATTTTAATTCTTCACAATTTTACATAAACAATTTTCAGATTTTAAAACAATAGGTATTTAATAATATTTACACGCCAAAACCTGAACTTACAAATTGAAATAAAGACGCATTTCAATGTATTCAAGAGGAGGCTAGCCTCAGTGCTTTGGCCACCTCTGCTAGTAATTAATGCGCCACTTGATTCACAGTTCTCAATTGTAGTGATGGCCTAGTGCAGTTAACACACAGCTTTTTACAAATGCTCGTACACAGCTAATGTGTGTTAAGGTCAGGGCAATGTTTCAGTCCGATGCTTATTGGTTAAGCAGTCAAAAACTACCGGTATGTCCCCTCTTCAATTGACTCCTGGGAGTGAGTGAGACTTGACAGATTTTACTCTCATGACAGACGATTTTACTCGTCAAGTGGGGGTGTCAAAGGGCGTTTAAGGTGTCAATACACTAAACTCTTCAAAACCTAGTTAAATTAGACATTTTTGCTATGTCAAAAAGAAAACTCATTTAAAAAATCTGTTCTGTTTGAAACTGGCGACAAAACACTCCTGTTGGTTTGTTCACACAAGGCTGTCACCAGAAAACCACGGTGACCATGTTGGTACCACAGAAGCAAGTCTTAGATGCAAAATTACGATTTCACAAGATATGTACCACTCTGTGTGAAAAAAAAAGGCAAAAAGTTACCATCAGCTAACTTCTAAACTTATAAGGAGGATGGCCACAAAGGTAGTGTACCCTCCTTTAAACGAGTTGGAAAAATCAACTTGCAATTCTATGACCTAACCTTCTCTCCTCTTATTGAAGGATAGTTATGTAGCTATGATCCCCCAACACTCTTAATATTGCAAACTATTAGCACAAGCACTCAATTCTAGAAGTATAATTCACTTCTCCAGGAAGGGAAAAGGGTAAATGTTATATCAAGCATAAAACTTGTTGATAAATCGAACAAATACAAGCAAACATAGGAAAACCAAAACAACTGGTAAAAACTTTTAGTGTTTGGGTGGGTTGCGTAGTCTCATTTGGTATGGAGACTGATGGTGGTGTTGTTGCTGCTGTTGCTGCTGCTGTTGTACTTGCTGCTGCTGCTGTTGTTGTTGTTGTTGCAGTAACTGGACGGTAGGCGTAGCAGTCCTCTGCCCAAGTGTTACAGTGGCCATCTGCTGAGGTTGCTGCTGTCGTGGTATTTGTGCTGGAGTGACTGCAGGCTGTGCTGTCACCTGACCACCAACTTGAACAGCACCTGGTACCTGCTGCTGCTGTGGTTGCTTTTTTTGTGCAGCAAGCAGCTGTGCTTGGGCTTGAGCTTGTGATGTCATAGGCTTTGTGACACTTGTGGGTGCTGAGGTCAGCTGGCCTGATGGTTGACTCTGCATGGTGGTGACACTTCCCACACCCTGCTGCTGCTGCTGCTGTTGTTGCTGGCGCATCTTCTGAAGCAGTTGCTGTTGCTGTTGCTGTTGAAGTTGCTGTCGAAGCTGCACCTGTTGCTGAGGTGTTAGTTGTCCTAACTGTTGCTTTGCCAGGATTTGCTGTAGCTGCTGCTGAGTGATGGTCTGTGGAGCTTTCTTCTGAAGGATAGCTCCAGCTGCAGCAGCCTGCTGATGGTTTACCATTTGTTGCCTCTGCTGCACTGAAGCTTGCTGTACTGCACCTGGCTTAGCTAAAGTAGCAGTACTTGGAGCACCAGCCCCCTGGTTCACCTGTCCAATCTGGAAGCGCTTAAGATGCTGCTGTTTCATTTGTTGTTCCACTTGTTGCCTCTTGAGTTGTGCCTGCATTTGCCGCTGTTTAATCATTGCAAACTGCTGTGGAGTCAGCTTGACTCCCTGCTGTTGTCCAACATACTGCTGTGCTGTATTATGACCTGCAAGTAACACACATCAAATATCATCAGCTGTAGGTTTTGTATTCAGAAGTCTGGTGACTATATTTTACAGACAGGTGTTACAATGTGAAGAGATTTTGATAAATACAGGCTACCAACCTTGAGCCACTCCCCACTTCTTCTCCTACTGCTGGGTGTGTGGTTTGATTTTAAATAGTAAGAATTTACATATGATAACGGCTTTTTTAAGAATAAAGGACAATCCGTTCCAAATGTGGCCACTTTAAAAGTTACCCGGTTGGCCTTTGATGTAACCTGCGATCAGGCGTACTTTGCTTTTAAACTAGGCGCGAAAGGAACGCCTTATACAATTTCTTAACGAGTCTGCCGCCCACCTGTCAAGAGTGATGTTATCTTGTGTCATGCTATAAATGTGAGCCAATCAGATTTTCCCAGAAATTACTCACACATTGTTACGAGAGGACGAAAACAAAAAAAAATTCTAGCTGGAATATCTGCGAAGTTTATCCATGCAATCAAAGCTATTAGCATTTCTGGAAATCCCGCTTGACAGTTCAAATTATCAAGGAACGAAGGGCGAATTATTTATGTTATCAGGCACAATCAACAGTACAATAATAAACTTAACCGATTCTACGCAATTCTTCAACCAATCAGAGCGAGGCTCCAAGAGCTCTATTGTTTTTCGGCCAATCAGAGTAAAGTCCAGATTCTGGAATAAGAGCAGACGACTCGTTAAGAAATTGTATCAGGCGTACCTTTTCGTGCCCTCTCTAAAGAGAAGTATGCCTGATCGCAGGTTACCTTTGATGTGTATATGTGTGGGTGGTTTTAACCCTGGGGATACAATGAGATGATTATAATAACCAATCACCATTAAGAGGATGAGCCTCGAGTTTTGGGAAAAGCCTCAATTGACCACTGAAACAAAAACTTATGTCCATAGTTAATTTTTGTCACTAGGGTAGGGGGTTAATTTCTTGTTCTTTACAAAAGTTCAAACATTTTGCAATATACATACTTGCAGTAGCAATTGATGGAGTTGTAACTGGCTGTCCAATCTGTGACATAAAACAAGATAGGTAGAATTTGCAAAAAGTGGTTAATGGAGTTAAATGTAATTTAAGTAGTTAATGACTAGGAGCAAGTGCACTCAGTGCCTGGCGTAGCGTTACTGGTTTGGTTCATTTGAGTTGGAAGGTATGCCGACATTACAGGGAGCGAGATAATCTAGATGCAAAGTAGTGTTATCAGAACAAGACATTTCATCGGCTAACTTAGGGACCAATGTTGGCAAAGTGATTGCAGTTCCTTGGAATCAGTTACCGAGTTGCTATTTAATTTAATTTCCTTAATTTGCATGGTGTTTTGTCTCCTAGATGTTAGTTCATTTATGACGCTCGAAGTCGTCTTAAATAAAGGCCCACATTCGCCCAAAAGTCATTGCGCACCGTGACTGAATTTCGTGTAACACAAAATCACCCAAATATCTGACATGTTGTTTCCCGCGTGATTCGCCTGAGTGCCTTTAGCCAATCACATCACGTTTTTGGACAAGTCGTCATTTGAAAAACAAAAACAAACGGCCACAATGACTTTTGGGTGAAGGTGGGCCTTCAATGTTTCTATCGTTTGCATGCAGAGCAGTCTCTTTGGAAGTCTCTTTGGCAACTTTAATTTCAGTATTCACGATGTCGCGCGCTTTCTTGAAATTTGACCTCTCCAGAGAATCATTGGATTGAATGGCTTTAATTTTAAGAGTGTCTCTATCCTGCAAGCTTCGTTTTAAGTCAGGTGTGATCCAAGGCGATTTGGATGTCCTGACACGTTTTTTATGCAAAGGAGCATGCCTATTAACCACATTATTAAACATGTTTTTCCAGGCCAGCCATATTTCATTTGGATTATTGTATGTTTTCAATCTCTCCCAGTTTTGAGAACCAATTTTGATCCGAAAATTCTCAGGATTAAAATTTTTGAAATTTCTGTAAGTAACGGTGGAATGACCTACAGAGGACATGTATACCGACTAAAAGTTTCAGAAATGCATATATCAGGCTGTGATCACTAATGCCTACATGAGACACACCAGAGCAAACAAGGTTAATCGGTTCATTAGTGTAAATAAGGTCAATCATAGTGGCAGACGATTCTGCAATGCGAGTGTAGGCTTACCTGACTGACTGCAGTTGCTGAAGATGCTGCACTTTGGCTAGTTGTAGCCCCAAGTGTTATTGAAGTCACAGAACCTGAGGTTAAAGCACTGCTAACTTGACGTGGCTGTGTCTGTAATATCCTTGATGTTGATATACCAGCTGAAGACACATTCTGGCCACCAAATAAACGAACAACAATTAAAAGCTGTATCCTTTGTGCAATGGCTAGAAGAGATGCAAACGCCATTCAAAAGGACAGATTTGTGTACTTACTGCTTGAACTTGAACTATGGAAGTTGGTATTTTTGCCTGCATCCGTTGGTTAATTGCTGCAAAGTGTGAAGACGTCATTGAGCTAAGACCAGCAGCATTACCTTTGTGAGTGTTAACGACAATACTGGGCGCACTACCTGCTGGTACTGATTGGCCACTAAGTACTATATTGGCTGCTGTCAAATAAACATAAAAGACAACTTTAGAACAAAAGTCTCTCATTCTGGTGCTACAAAAATCATGTGTTCTCAATGATAGGTTATTAATGTCGTGAAACTGAAATTTGGTATCTCAGTTAACAACTAATAATTCATTTGCAGAAAAGATCTTGCAGAGCCCTTTTTTTCATAAAACATCAAGGAAATCAAATTAAACTAAATTTGTATGCACTTAGGTCAGCCTACCGAACAAGCCAATCAAGTCATTAATAAAATGTCACGTGCATCAACTTTAAACCCGATAAAACACTCCTCATTAGAATTCTTTATATAAAGCATTCTCAAGTGAAGCTATGATCTTCGCAGTTATGAGCATTCTCGTCACCAGAGCCTTGGATCGACCCAAGGCTCTGGGAAACTCTATGCAGGAGAACATGCGCCGTAGGGGTCTTATAGCCAAAAACTGGCTATTGGAACCTTACTGCGCCTGCTCACTCCTCGCTCTAACATGAATGCACCAATTAGAAACGCTTTTGATTGTTCTTCACGAACACCAATGAGAAGACACTTTGTTTTAGGGTTCCCCAGAGCTGTTCTCTCGCTCAGTCAAGAGAAGACCTCTGGGGTCGAGATTGAGTTATGAGCGCAATTTTTGCAATTGCGTAGCGAAGACTGAAAAATTCAGGAAATCTAACGGGTCCCGTGAGGACCATTTCATTCCATTCCATTTCATATACCATTACCATTAGAACCCACAAATGACCAGCTCCCAACGTCAGTGGCTTCATAGCTCAGTTGGTTAGAGCGTCGCACCGGAATCGCGAGGTCACGGGTTCAAACCCCGTTGAAGTCCTGAATTTTTCAAGCTTCTCTACGCAATTGCAAAAATTGCGCTCATAACTGCGAAGATCATAGCTTCACTTGATTTCATATCCGCGGTTCATATATGATTCATTTCATATACCATTTCATCATTGATAAAGCATTCTAATAAACAATTATTTCATGAGGAGATCTAACCCGAAGGTCGTGGGTTCAATTCCCACCCTGGTCAGAGTTTTTCTCTGTCCTTGTGTGGGCCCATTTCCATCAGTAGGGCTAACGCTCACATGGTTCATATGGGATAGAAATCTAGCACTTCACCTTACAATCTATTCAGTTAATTATTTCATGAGCACGCGTTGGATATGAGATGGTAAATAGCCAATGAGGTGCGTAATGCCGAGTTGGCTATAACCAGTTTCATATCCAACAAGAGCTAATAGAATAATTGTTTTATTAAATTCCTTAAACTCCAAAAGTCTGGAAGTACGAAATGCGAGCGAAAAAAGCGAGAAAATCCAAGCGCAATCGAAAAACGTGATGAAGATTCAATGTTGTATAATACCTTGTGGTCAGACAGACACAGGCTCATCACGAAAACATTCCTTTCCTTTTCGCGTACTTCTAAACGTCGAAATAGAACCAAACTTTCCAAAAAGCGCTTTCCGGTGAAAAACGATTTTAACCTAGCAACGCTTAGCGCAATCAATTGCCATATAAGGTCAAACTAAGGTATATGAGCGAATAACCGAGACTGAGGGAACCAATCAGAGTGTACAAGAAATGGATAAACCGAGGTTGAAAATTTAACAATAAGGCATAGCTTGCTTTTCTTGTATCCTAATGTTCCCTCACAATTTGAACCTTTGTTCAGACTCCAGAGGGGCACGCTTTTAGTGGAATCTTTTTGAAGCCCTTCAAAAAAACCTCGCAGCATGTGTTTTATAAGGTCTAATAACACTGCTGCTCGTTTTTTTAACATTACATTACTTTCTCTTAACTCTACTACACTCTTTAAATTAATGTGTAAATCAACCTGTGGTCTTCAACAAGTTTGATGATGGTGTGGTCCCAGTTGCACCCTGCAGTGCTGACGTTTTCTGAAGAGCCGCTGCAGTCTGAAAATCAATATCAAAATTTTTGGTTTATTGTTGTTGGTTAACAACTCATTTCCTGACATAGTGAGAAACATTTTAGTTGACATGTACCGGTAACTGTGATACTTACACCAACAGATGTGGCATTAAGTTGTGTAGTTGCAGTAAGCTTTTGTGCAGGAAGCTGTGTTGTCGAGTTTGTCAGTTGCTTGGATGCTGACTGCGGCTGCGCAATTTGTGATCCTTGCGGTTGGGTAGGAGTGGAACCTGGTGGATTTTGCTGTGGTTGATTCTGTTGTTGCTGCTGTAACTGTTTAAAACACAAGCAGTTGATGATTTTGCGCTAGCACAGCATATTACCTTTGTAAAATACTCATTGTCTCGTGGACTTTTATTCTGCACATACCAAGAAAAAAATCTATAATATTAGTAAGAGGTTAGCACACTTGAATCCTGTTACTTTGAACTTGGGTATTTCAAGTTCCCCCCTGTTTCGAAGTAATGTTCACTTCCTTTACGTTTTGCCCCCCTTTTCAGTTATTTTAATATGCTTAATTCAAACTCAGTTATCCCAAAGTCCTTGCTTATTTGAACTAATTTTTGTTTCCTATGGACTTGATTCTATTTCAAAGTTTAATTTAAAAGGTGGATGACTAACTTCAGATACTGTCAGAACACACTTTGCCCATTGTGCACAATTCAAAATTGCACAATCTGTCAGTCCTTGTTTATTTATTTACCGGTATTTATTACAAACCGTTTCCAAACAAAGATTTCTGTTGGGAAGACTGTAGATATAGGATTTGCACTTCTAGATTTGCAGAAAAAGTTACCATCTTTCTAATATTGAAATACTGAAAATACTAATTTTTTATTAGTTAATATGGAAAAGGTCTACCAGCATCAGGATAGATTTGGTGTGGAATATATTCTAAATTTTGAATCCCTGCTAATTTGAACTATTTTCTCTATTCCTTGTGACTTCGAAATAACAGGGTTCAACTGCAGTATAAACATCAAATTTACACCGACCGTTTTTTGATAAAACTAAATACAGATGCTTTCACGATACATTGGCTGCGCCCTTTCCAGGATTGGTTGCCAACCTGGAAACTGGGACGGGTAGTTGAAAAGTTGATTCAACGGGCCAATGAAATTTGCAACTTCACAATGAAGTTCGGCAACTTCGCTCCGAAAGGTTATTTGTCCCTTTCATAGTACAATTTGTTATCATAAAAAAGATGTTAAATTGGGCACTACTCAGCCATTTAAAATCCAGCAGTGCTAAATGCCTTAGTCAATACTATTCATTTTCATACCACAGCATTCTGTGAAGCTGCTGCCTTTTCTCTGGCAATTCGTTCTGCTTTCATGGTTGCCAGCTGTACTGGATTTAAAGTCTTTTCTTCAGAAATTCCACTGCAAGAATACAAAAATACAGTAACAGAAATGTTTTTTTTACAACGAAGGATGTTCAGGATTGTGGACAACAAAATGCACCCTCTTACCCTTCTAATAATAATAACTACAATCATAGACAAAAGTAGTTGGGAAGGTTATGTAAATGAACCACACCAGAGCTGTATTTCAACCTGATTCTGTTAAAGCTCAAAAGAAATAGTTTCACTTTCTCTTACATAGCCCCCCTCCCCCTATTCAATGTTGGAAGGTAAGTCAACAAATTCCCACTGAAACCATTCAGTTTTGCACAACATTGAAGGAGGGGGGAAGGGAGAGAAGCAATTAAGACTTTAAAAGTGCTAACCTTTCCAACAGTTTTGTCTGGGATTGTAGAAATAGTTTTCACTACATCTGCCCCTACGTAAGATAATACGGATGGCAGTTGAGGTATTTTCCAATTAATATGTGCTGCACATTCTGATCTCTTCATATTATTTTACATGTAATTAACAGTATGTAAATGAAAGTGAAAAATGCAAGAAGAGGATGGGCAACAACAAACAGCATTTATTTTCAATTTCCATCAACGTTTATTGATACCCTATCAATTGAAAAGCAATTTACGTAATGCCTTGAAAATATGATAGTAAAACAGGAACAGGAATATTCAATGACTAGAAGACTTCAAGGCAACATTTCGTACGACGTCATCTTTTTGATCCATGCATGTGGTTCTTTCCACGGCACCTTGAAATACCATAAAATAGGAACAAAGCTCGCTTATTTTATTCGGATCGCTGATTGTTATTATCTGTGAATAACTGTTGTAAAAATGATCGAAGATTGATTGAAACTGTTGATACTGAGACTGTGGTTTTGCTTTCTGATGTTGCGTCTAGAAGCAGTTTCTGATTTCATTTGTTTTTGACAAATCGTCGCCCCTGTTTATGACTAGTGCCTGAAAAATCGATCTGTGACCCTGGCAATATGATTTTCTATCAGATACTGTAATATTTGATTTTCAAAGTAAAAGGAATCACTGCAAATATTCAAAAAATACTCACTTCAATTGCTATATTGATACTCCTTGTGACTTGCGAATTCAGTGAACAATACCGATACCACCTTGCGCACCCTGGTTAAGCAATACCGATACCACCTTGCGTGCTCGGTTGAGCAAATCGAGATTGCTTTCCCCTATACAATATCTACCAAGTTATATACTAATATATCTTCCCTTTTTACGCGGGGGCTTCTAGGTTGCCTCCTCGGGTTTTGGCCCAGACCCTGCGGGGGCAATAATAATAATAGCAATAATAATAATAATAATAATAATAATAATAATAATAATAATATAGCACCTTTTCTACAAGATTCACAAGCGCTTCTAACTTGTTTCTGTAGTTTTTATTCTACCACTTTAAATGATTACTTCCTCTTACCTTGCTGCCAGTACAGACGAGTGCTTAAAATTCTTCAATTGTGGGTCAACCAACCTTGACAATAAATTAACATGTAAATATTATGGAAAGCAAGTGTAATGATGAAAATACAACACTTTATTCACTCATGTCCATAAAGTCTGCAATATCTCCATTATCAAGATCTTACATTTGCTTGAGAGTGGGTTTTCTTTTCTGGGAAGTACGTTTGACAAGTTCAAACACGGATGATCTGACAATTGTGGGTGAGCGTCCAGCATCTTGTGCCAGCAGATGATGAGTTTTGAATGATCTGCCACTTGGACCCTTGATCTACATTGGGAAACAATAGATCAATAATTTCATTGCTGTATGAAAATCTCTTGCGTGTTTTTAGCTGACTTCTCATTAATACCTTTGCCCTGTGTAACTGCTACTGTGTGACAGAAGGGAGCAGACATCCAAGTGGCTTACAAGTGGTATAAACATGGTTCATAATAAGCAGACAACAAAAATTGGGTCATCAGAGGACCGCTTAAAGATGCCCTTTAAAGATTACCTTGAAAACCAACAATGAGACCTAATTCTTATTTGTCTAGCTAAGCATACCAACAAGGGCTGGGTTACTTGAAGCATGGTTAGCGCCAGTGTTAAATACCATGGAAACCTAAAGGTTTCGATACTTCTTTACCAACAGTTAGCGCTAACCAGGCTTTGAGCAACTGGCCCCAGAAGTAGTTTTGGAGGGCTATAAACCAGCATTGCAAGGAGAGTATTTACCTTAACTGGCAAATAGGGAGACTGAGTGAGGAAAGCTTGAGTTGATGATTTGTACTTTGTCCTTAGTTTCTTCACATTCTCCTCTGCCCCTGGCTAACAATTCAACAATCAAAACAAGTTTATGTTCACAATAAATTCTTTTACCATTTAAGAGATTTCCAAGCTACCATGAATCAACTTGTGACAGTTGACTAAAAGTAAATCAATTTGCAAAAATTAATTAAGCAAGAAGTCATCCTTACCAAAGGAATCTTCCCCTCTTCCCTAGGAATAATCATGTTTGAATAGCGATCACGGCACTAAAAAAAAAGCATAAATAGTTGATTTTCCCTCTGGGTCACTGAAAAGTTGCATGCCTGATTATTACCTTGAAAATCCTTTTCAGGTCCAGAAACTTCCCACTTTGGATCAGTGCATGAAAGGAACTACCCTGCTGGCAGAGCCTTTCTTTTGCTTGCTCAATTTTGGTGCTCTCGAGAAAGACTGCATGAATTGAGTGAGATCTCTATTGAGTATGTGCTGCATGTTGCCTGGATACATGACCTTTTGAACCCAAGCCTAATATGCCAGATCTCGTGGCCATCTTGGTTTTTCACAGTACAGCGGGCTCAATTATAACCATCGGTTTTATCACTAAATGGATGCTTGCAATGGAAAAACCAGTTTAACAAGAAAAAACAAGATTGACTAGTCCAGAAGTTCGGGCTGCGGCGGCTTCAAAGAGTTGATGCGATTCAGGCAGAGCCTCCTTTTCTCCGCCTCAGTAAAGAAGAAGACAAAAGGAGGCTCTGTTCATACAGTGGAAAGGAATGTGAGAATACATATTTCAGAATACTTACCTGTCGAGCTGAACGGAATGTCCGGCTTGTCAAATTGACAATATCGCATACAATATCCCAGTTTGGAGTCTGACTTGGAACATTAACCGCTAAATCCACTGGTAACTCTTGAAGGGAGTTCACAGCCTGAAATAGAAGCAAAGCCAAGACAGTTGAGAATGGGATACATGATTTCATCTTGCATCAAAAATGTCTCCTGATTTGATACCTGTAGCAAGGCCCAGTCTTCATGGATCAACCACTCTGGAATACCAGCACCCTGAAATGAACAACAAAGGTGTTGAAAAAAAAAACGGGGTTATCTACAAAGTGTCAAATTTGTGTTACTCATAATAATGGATTGAATGACCTGCTGACTTGTAAGCTTTCTTTGGATTCAATCATGTCTGTATTGTTAAAAGAGCTTAAGACTGACATTCGCACTTAGAAGATCACACCAGTGTAATTCAGCCTACCCACCTGTGAATAGTCTGCCTGCTTGACAAGACTTGGGGTTACTTGCTGTTTCATCTGCTTCATCTTGGATTTCTTACTCAATGAATTACGCCGACTTCTTGCAAAGGGATCAAATCCATTCCTGTCAAACACCGATGTGGGACGACTCACACGATCCCTTAAGAGAAAGAAAATGTCAACAATTATCATATTAAAAAAGAACTCATCACCAAGCTTACTTGTGTAAGTCTTTAGGACTAGCAATGCCTTTATAATAAGGTGAGAGCTCTAAGACCATTTCTGCATACTGTTTATAATCTTATTGACTTGTAATGGTGCAGAAGGTAAGCTGCCATCTCTGCAATCTCTCCTTGTACATTTCACATCACCATCATCATATCTTTATTTACCCTCTGATTTTAGAGTAGC
Organism: Montipora capricornis; assembly: GCF_036669925.1. NCBI lineage: Eukaryota > Metazoa > Cnidaria > Anthozoa > Scleractinia > Acroporidae > Montipora > Montipora capricornis. Next base: position 55,296,409 of record NC_090886.1, read on the forward strand.
TCGAGGTAGCTAGTATCTCCGCGCATTTACCCTCCCTACCATGATACCCCACAGAGAACAGACCACAACAGTAGAGTTAAAATAAGCTGTAATAAACTAAATCCTTTTAAAAGGCCGTTTGGTCTCAGGGAAGAGGTTAAATCTGAAACAAGAACTTAAGGCAGCACAGGAGGGTATGAAAAACATCAACTCACTTTGCAGCTCCCTGAAGCTGATCTCTAAAGTAAACAACTGACTTGTAGACAGTTCTCTTTCCTGCTTGATGAGGCTTGGTCAAATGCAGGGGAGGGAGTCTACCAGCTGCCATAGGTGTGGTCTCATACAGATACCCCACAGTGGCATCAACATAAACCTCATTTTGTCCTTCTCTGGGAGGTGTAGGTGGGGTCCAAATCTAAGACAAAACATTTCATACAAATCATATGAGTAAACTCTTTTCCTGGAATAAATTATGATGTATTTGTACCAGCGGGACAAAACTGATATCTCTTCTTTCTACAAGGTTCAAAACTGCAATTCCATTGGATCAAAATTTCAATTCCCAAGCACAAAGTGCACAGAGATCTTTTCGTTCTTTACTTTTGGGTTGATGTACAACAACAGAAACAAATAAATTATCTGAAGACTAACCGGCATTTCCTCACCAGTGATGTCATTTACATAAACCTATGGAAAGAGTAATCAACATCTGGTTATGTGAGGGTGAGGGCTTCAATTATTGTCTCTTAGTCTCTCTCAATAGCCCTTATGCGTGATGACATATGACTAGCTAATTTCACCACCAAGCCTCAAATTCGAAAATCAAACTTGTAAATTTCAGCATGAGCTAAATCCCAAAGGAGCAAACTTGAAAAGAAAACTTAAGTAGAGGTAACGGTAAAGTCAATTTTATTTCAGCAATGAGGCTGGTATCAATGGAAGCAGATGGTGTGCCCTTGACTCCCCTCTATCTGTCAGTGCTCCATTTTACTGGTATTAAGGTGTTACTTCCCACCGTCTCAAGTGTCCTTCGGAAAAAAATTCCTAAAAAATTCGTATGTGCTAGTTTCAATCAAATCCAAACTATACATCAGAAGAAAGCTTAATGTTGTGTACAATGAAAACATAGTTTAAGTGTGTTTTCCTTATAGTAAGCGTCAGGAGCCGGTAAGAAGCGAAACCACTGAGGGTTCTTCTACTGAGTTTGAGCAACTTTATAGGGTATGTAAATTTGACCAATTTTCGCGAAATTTCGCCAAAACCTTCCAGAGATGATGACAAACAAAAGTGTGTTGGGAAATTCTGATATTTATAATATTTTTCCGCGGGGTCCATTTATGCAACACGTCTCACATACTTTTAGCTACTCCAACCTTAGATGTGGATATCGAGACAACCAATCAGAATATTGAAGAAGCCTGACACACTTCTGTTGATTGATGCCTTGTGAATAACAACACTGTGCAGTCATTTTGCTCATACTGCAGCATCCGATACCCAAGAAATTCAATAGAAGAACCCTTGATGGTTTCATGTCTTACCGGCTCCCGACGCATACAAAAAGAAAAACTTGCTTAAACTATATTTTTAACTTAAACTACATTTAAGCTTTCTTCTGATGTATAGTTTGTTAGGATTTTATTGAAACTAGCGCACATGAATTTTTTCTGAACTACACCCACAAAGGTGGGAAGTAACCTTAAAAGCTTCAGCATCAGAGAAAAGTGGGAACAGACGTTGAAGTCACCAAGGATCGAACTGGGGACCTCTTGCTGCAAAATCTGCGCAGTAACCAACTGAACTACACCCACTCCTCTCAAGTGCAAACAGTAATGCACGTCCACACGATGTGAATAATCTTGTGCAAATTAGGCTTGGTGGTAAATATTGAGAATATGCTGTAATCATCCACAAGGCCTATTTCAAGCTCGGTATTTTGTCTAAGGGCGCGTTCGATTGACCCTATTCTGGAATAAGAATGCGTGGAGTGATGATTAAAACGGTATATTTGGCGCGTTTCGAAGCAGCAAGGATGATAAAAATGTTTGGAATAGCATTTTAGCAGATGTTTGACAATTTTAATTTGAATTTCCGTAAAAAAGGATTTATAACTTATATTCCATATATTCCTATTCCGGAATACGGTCAATCGAACGCACCCTAAGCATATATCTGGTATCACATTTTTGGGCTTCTTTTCCTAAATGAGTCCAAGCATGTCATTCTTCGCAAACTTGTTTACATTACAGTGAAAATTAATACAAACAGACAACCATCACATGTCTCACTTTGAGGTTGAATTTTACCGTGAAGTGGCCCACTGAAATGCAGTGAGGAGTCCTTGTTCATGTTTACACCATGCACTTTTTGTTCCTTTTCAAAATCATAACAAACTTGCTGTCAAATCAGTAACACTTAAGTAATGATCCGTGTAAGGTGGATAGCAATTTCCTTTGTTATGCGGCAACGGGGCTTTCCCCACATAGGAATGTTATCATTTTTACACAGAGAATGTATAAACCTACAGGAAAGCCGTTAACACAATAAAATTCATTTACAGCCCACTTTGAAAGGGTGATTTTTTGTGTTAAAAGATTTTGACCAATCACAAGAGTTGAAAACAAAAGCCAAGAAACGTTTACAATTTTACATGTTCCCCATATACAATTTCTGTGGAATTCATTTAAACTGAGACCAGATGAAAGATGGAAGATGGTTGGAAAGTAAGGATGAATATAATACTGCTTTTATGAAGTCTTGTTAACTTTTGCTGTTTAAGCCAATCAGAAGTAAGTACAGACAATAGAAAAGTTATCACCTTTTTGCATACCAATTGAATTCCAACATGTTTGTTGCCGTTGTTGCTATCATTCTTATCTAGACCGTTTCTTAATTATGGAGTTAAATCTCCTTGGCTTTTAGCCATTTTTGTCAGGTGAAATCAGACAGTTGAGTTAATTACTTCCACACTGCTTTCAGCAGAAAATGTCTTAGCAGACATACTGACATGACAAACACACCCAGTTACTACTATGTTTCCAAACTGAGGTTATTCCATCACATCACAAATACATTTCAAGCTATTAAAGGCATATCACTTGAGTGACAAACTGAAATAACTAAAAGGCAATGGGGCGTAACCAGAGAGAAAAAGTTCACATCTCATTAACTCATTGTGTTTTGGCTAGTAACAAAAACACGAAAAGTCTCATCAATTTAAACATACAGTTCTCCAATATTTGTATCTGTGGTTCCTTAAAGATAACTTGAAATTTTTAGGGAAGGAAATCCAAATAATAAATAATGAGCTCAAACTACACTCCCCAAAAGGGGCCATGCATTTGCCACAATTCACTTTTTATGGGAGAGAGAATTTTTGAAAGTTTAGAGAGTGAAAAGTATTGCTCTCCTTAAAGTAGTTTCTGACAGCTTTAAGTTTTGCTCTTAAGTGGCGGGGACTGAGTCATGAAATCCAAGCTTGAGTGATGATGGAAAACGTCTCTCCTTGCAATGAATCTGGACAGAGTCAAGCTCTAATATGTATTGACCAACTTAATTCTGTACTTGTGAATTCAAGAATCTAAATAATAATTACTCTGCAACTAGCTTGCTTACAGCCTATCAAAACATCAATAAAATGTCACATGCTTGAAACCTGATAAAACACACCTAGTGAGAATTTTTGTTTTACACAGAACAAGTAATGAGGGCTGGCTTGTTTTTCTCGTATGTTAACATCTTCCTCTCACATTTTGCACCATTGTCTAGACTCAGAGGGACACACTTTTTGTGGAATGTTTTTGAAGCCGTTCAATAAACTTGCAGGTCCTGCTCTCCTTAATTGGGTCTAATGCCACACGGCTTTGCCTTGTGGTTTTAAACCAAATAAAACAATCCCTGTTTGTCAATTAAACAGTACATGACCCACACTTAACACCTGAGGCTGGCTCTGAATGGCTGTTCAGTGAATTGAGTTCCAAATTGCCTTGAAATGCTTGTCATTTGGTAAATCTTCTCTTGATTGCTTGGATGGCATTGGCTAGCATGCAGGAAACTTGGAACACTAACTGCCCTCAGCTCTTTTAGCCTTTCGCTTTTGGAGGAGAAAGCTACTGACCCAAGCTAAAGAAGAGCGAAGCAGTCAAGAAATTCAAGTTCAAAAGTGAAGAGATAGGTAAAGGAAAGAAAAAGCAGAGAACTCATAACATCAAGGAAGTGCCGTTTAAAGTGAAAGTAATGAAATGGTTTTAGTGAATTTACTCCGACTCAGATTGCTAAGGGGGGATGGCTCTAATGAACTCAGAAGGACAAAATAGTTGCTTTACTAAAAAAAACATGGTGATAAAGGAAATGGAAGAATGGCCAGCCAAACCATCAAGAAACACTCGTTACAAAAATCATTACCCACCAAAAGATTGTATTTAACAAGTTCAAGACAACCTTGGACACCAACAACTGTTGGTGACACTGTACAGCCATCCAAAATTACAGGCAAGCCAACACTATTAAGTTCATTTCTGGCAAGTTAGCTTGCTGCCACCAGTTATCAATCAAGAGAAGATAAAATAATGACAAACAATGACAGACAAAACAACTTTTCTTTTGATGTTGTTTATTTTGGAACTTATTGCCACACTTTCTTTAACAAAAGTGCCAAAATTACAGAATCCAGCTCATTTGGCCTTTAAACTTTTTACACTGAATTTATAGTAACAATAATTTCGTCAATTTCTTCCTTAAATAACAGCCTACATTGCATTTGTTATATTTTTCATACAAAATCTTATGTGCAATTTTAGTTCAACAAAATGAACAGCTGAGAACTTCCGACATTTTCCTCCACCCAAAACAAAACATCGCGAGTGATGTTGTCAATCAGTAATCCAATTCAGCAGTATGAATAACCTAATTTCACCAAGTGCAGGCTTTCAACAACCAAGGACATTAATTTTTTCATTTCTCAAAAAAGTTAGCATTTCATTTTATGAGAAAACTCTAGATTTTATCAGTTAATGTAGTTCTTCTAGTGATTCTTTTTGAACTACTACAGCTACTGCTTCTACTACTTGCTCTAGATGAAGTGCGACTAGTGTTGCGATTGTTTTTGACAGCCCCTCTACATGCTACCTGTGAATCAAACTTCTCTTTTGGTTCATTTGAGGATGAGGCCTTTTTATTACTGGAACAATGACTGTTTGGCCTAGATCTACGTTTGGCTTTATTCTTTTTAACCTGAAGGGCATCCTCTCGGGAGTAAGTGTACAAGACCTCATCCTCTTCCTCAGCGACCCGTTTCTCTTCTTCTTTCTTGAGTGCCAGAAGGTGACCCAATTCCCAATCCTTCTTGGCCATCTCAACTTCATCCTGTAGATAGTAAAAAAAAAATTAATGTGCTTCGCGCTGGGGCACTATTTTGTGCATAACAATCCTACTGTGCATAATTTCTTGCATCATTGGCGAGCACAGTAGCGCGGGGCACATTGATAAAATGACGGAATTTCATTGACGTCAAGCATGACCTGTCAAGGAATGGCTGTCTTCATGGAGTAGTGAAAAAATCAGCAAAAATCTCTGGCCAGTTTTTTGGCAATTTCACAAAATAGTACCGAAAGAGCCATAAAAAGTTGAACAGCCCACATTCCAGTTTAATTTATTTTGGAGTGTTAAGTACTCACAAAGGCATTCAAATACACTTTTCAGGTATGTACTTGAATCAACCATAGAATGACACCAGGCTCAGCGTTATACATTGGATTACATTTTGTAAAATCAAACTACATTTGTCCAACAATGGGGGTGTGTGGCAATTGTCAAAGTAGCTCAAATATCTGTATTGTTAGCTTTGCACCAGGGAAACGAGCATGGTGGAGCCCCCACTTTTATTACATTTTTGCCATCTCCTTGACATGTCACAGTGTGCAATGTTTCATCGGAAATCTATGACAAGTTCTATTTCTAGGGAATCACCTTAAAGTGTAACTTCACTGAGCTATTATTAGTGGGAATGTCAGTTTTTAAAGAAAGTTTGGAGACTGAGGGACATGTTCAAATGATATCAACTGCTTGAAGTTAAATGAGTTTTCTACTTCTCTTGAGGAAAGATACTGGCTAGGTTGCTCAGTCTTCTAACTGGCATCAAAGCTGACTGCACAGATTCAATTGCATCTTTTTATCGAGTTTTTAAAAAAACAATAGAAGTCTGGTAATAAGTAATCCCAGGAGTTAGGGTTAGGGTTAGGGTTAGGCAAGTTTCAACCCAAAATGGTTGGTTACATGTATGGGTCCTTCAACCTAAACAGGAAGCACAAGAGATGGTTCATTCCTACAGTACATGATCCAATTCTCAAAATTACATGTCATCTGAAAAGACAATCAAGGAAGGATTTTTTGTAACTAGTAACGTGGATTGTCTTCTTCTACACAACTTCAGAAAAATAGAGGGTTTTTTTCCCTGAAGTTTATATGAAAGAAATTATGTTAGTTTCGCTGAGTGTGTGACCAAACAAAGATCCAAAACCTTGTCAGGCTTTGAATACTCAGCAATTTATAATGGTAGGGAGGTCAGAGTAAAATGCCCAAAAAGAAAAAAAAGTGGCATTACTCTTATGTATTTTCTTTTTGAACAAATGACTAGAAGCCATTTCAGGAAGTACTGACAACCGACAAAAACTGACAATTTGACAATGACCACATGAAGCCGTGTAAATGTGATCATTGATAATGTTTCCTTAAGAAATGTTGCCTTTTGGAGTGTTCTTTTAAAAATGGCATGCCCCGGACACCCCTTACAGAAGGGGTTGTTAGGCCTCTTGTTGATACAATTGGCTACTCAGGGGTTTTATTAGAAGCTGGGACCTGAATACTAGTACCCGTCTACTGGCAACGCTAAGTACAGTACCCACCTATGCTCAAAGAAGGTCTCAAGATCAAAAGCCAGACAATATGTAGGGTTGCCTGCTTACTCTATCACAAGGTACCTTCTAACTTAAACACTGAAACCCCTGGTTACTCTACTCAAACCAGCTGCCAACAAATAATACGCTACTCGGGAAATACCATAATACTCTTGGTTTGTCCCCCCAAATTTTGCATAAGCATTGTTTCCAGTTTCTCTTGGGACTTACAATGGTCCCAATAACAGCGCATATGCAAAATGTGGGGGAAGGAAGTGGGGGACCAACAAAGAGTATTATGGTATTTTCTGAACAAGTCTCATTGAAACCCCTGGAGTAGCATACAGTGACCCCATAGTCAAACTTGAATACCTACTACACAATTATGCAAATAAAGTTGATGGAACAAGTCAGTGTACCTTAGCTGCTTTTATTTGCTCCAAAGTGATGTAGGCACCAGACGACTCAAGGAAACGAATAGCATATCTTTCGACAGGGGTCATCTAAAAAAATTCAACCAAAGATTTTCCAGATTGCTGTGAATACATTGAACTATTCTTAATGTCCGTAAATGGCAATAAAAATTATTACCTGGTTTTCTAAAGCAGAGAGTTCTTCCTCCACTTTCGACTTCTCTTCCTATCACAACAACATAAAGTGTTGCGTAAGTATAGAATATGACAGAAAGATTGGCATATCCATGCAATTGATAAGACCCAAAACAATGCCTTAAGAGATGAAATAATATCACATTATCCCATACAGTAACATGTTGCATTCATCAAGCTGAATTACATCTACAATGAAACCTTGATTTCTCCTCGTTCATACTAACTTTTCCAGAACCATCTTCACTTAGAGGAATTCCTTCATCAAATTCCGCCAGTTCAGCAGCTTGTTCTGCTTTGGCCCGAGTTGCAGCACATGCATCCTGCTCATCTTCAGCTTTAAACAAAGCCTATGAGGATGACACAAAAATACATTGCCTGTGTCAACAATATTTTATTTTATACTAATTACACTTGATACCAAGGACAACTTTTCCATGGCTTGTTGAAACCCAAAGCAGTACCATCAATAATACTCTTAAGACTTCTCTCACTCTGATGACGTCATTTTACAAACTACAGTTGACTCCCAATGGGATTTATTTGAAAAACTTGAAACATATCAGGTGCATTTTGGGTAAAATTTTTTCCTGTATCTTCTAAAGAGAAAACTTCAAGTCATGAAACTTTTCAACATTAAACTGTTTTCTCTTGACATGATAACATGTCTCAGAAACTGTATATCAGAATGACAAAATCATTGTTTCAAGAACAGCTTTGAGACTCTGGACAGTTTAATGACGTTAACAAGAATGAACCCACAGGGTCAAATCATTACCAGCAAATAAAATTGCATACATGTACCTGATCACAAACACCATAATGCTTATTGAATATTAAGTATAAAACACTACAGTCGCATGGCTAAAATGTTTTATACCTGCTCCAATAATGTTTGAGAAACCTTTCCTCCAGCCATATTACTGCTAACGTCTGCACTATTTGTAGTCTCTATCATTTCTTGTTTATCTGATGGCACATCTTCTGCTTCTGTTGTCTCTGCTGCTGTTTGAGAGTCGGTAGCTTCCGGGTCAATTGTAAAGAGATCCCTTAGTGTTCCCTGTCACATAAATAATACAGAAATTTCATAAAGTAAATGTTATTAGAAAGCTTTAAGTGGAAGGATACAAGCTAAGGGCAGGGCATTTCAGCATTTTTAGCATTTGCACATCCTGTAAACACTGGTAGATAAGCCGCATCTTTTTACCATAAAAGAGTGGTCCAAAATTCGAGGTGTGGCTTATCTACGAGAACATCTTGGAAGAAATATGTAAATTGCCACAATCACCCCCAACCCCGTAAAGTCTGTTTTAACCCTTTGACATCCAAACCGGCCAGAGTATTTTACTCTGTCTAACGCCAGACAATTTTACTCGTCAATGGGGAACCCCTGGGAGTCAATGGGTTAATTAAACATCAACAGATAATGCATACAATAACAATAACTGGTCACTATTTTTGCAAGTTTTGTGGCTCCTAAAGGAGCCAATATTGAAAGCCTGTTTAACTGCTTTCATTGGTAGGTCTTTTAGGCAATGTAGAGTCACTTTTTTTGAACAGGTAAAGGTTACCAGACTAGGAATCTCCATTCCACCAAAAAGCTCTTGGGACTAATGCCAATGGCAAATTACAACAAGGAAAAAACAAAAGATCTTTGAGAACTCATGTGGCAAATGGCCCACTGTTTCTCTGTTGCTTACAATTTTGAAGACAAATTTGGCAAAGAAATTGAACTCTGTTTCACAAGCAAAACTTCTGCTTTGGCTAGATTCTAGAATGCTTCTTCACTTAATTCCAGCTTGCTTTGTGAAGGTTTCTTTACTCTAACAAAATGCCTGGTAACTACTAAACAAAGTAGGTAAATTAACAAACAAGAAGCTGTCAACATAAGGGATGTATCAGTGAAAAAATGCTGGGGAAAATTCACAAGGAAAAACAGTCTTGTGTCCAAACAAGTTGATACTGTATATTCGTTACACATAATTTGAGGGGTTAAAAAGCCATATAACACTTTCCCTAAAGTAGCCAAACTTCTCCTTTTACACACAATAAACATACCTCTTTGAAATAAGCTGTGGTAAAGTTTCCTCCTTCAATAGCAATGTTGCCCAACATTCTTTTCTGATTGGCTTTTTTTAAGATGTTTTCCTCCACAGTGCGCTCACTGATCAGTCTATAAATGTGAACATCTCTTGTCTGACCAATGCGATGGCACCTGTCCTGTGCCTGGGCATCCATTGTCGGATTCCAGTCACTGTCATAGAATATGACTGTGTCTGCTCCTGTTAGGTTAACACCAAGGCCTCCACTACGTGTGGATAGGATAAAACAGAAGATGCGTGAATCTGCATTGAATCGCTCCATCAACACCTGCCATAAAAAAAAGGCAAAACATGCTCTTTAACCCTTTCACTCCTGTAAAAGCCACTGAGACTTACAGATTTTACTCTGGCTAATGCAAGATAAAGAATACTTCTAACATTACCAACACCTTAAACTTATTTTATGGTGTATTAAAAATCTCCATCATTTACTACTTGAACTAAAATTAAATTACATGTTCTGAAATAATTAATAATGCCCATTATATCCAGCTTTTTTTTCCTTTGCAAAATTTGTCAAATACAACACATTTGTGACATTGCGTTATTGGACTTGATGTCACGTTATTGAAATGCCAACAGATTGATTATTCCGTTTAGTAAGCAAAATACAGCAATTTATCGTGACTTCTTTTCAGTATGAAGGATTTATTGCGCGATCAAATTGTTACCTGTCTTTGTTCCACTCTCGTAGTCCCATCCAGTCTCAGATAAATGTACCCATGGTAATTGAGAAAGCTCTCCAAAACATCAAGCATCTTCGTCATTTGAGTGAAGATCAATACCCTTGGGACAAAACATGTCAAAGCACTTAACGATAGAAAGAAAACATCAGTGAACTCCTGAAACATGCTCCAGGGTCTGTCATTTTTTCAAACTTCATTTGAACTTCAAAAATCATTAATAATTCATGAGCCTAACAGCCTATCAAAAAAACGGATAAAACGTCACATGTATGAGCTACATATCCTGATAAAACACTCCTCGTTAGTATTCTTCATATTAGGCATAGCTTGTTTTTCTTGTATGCTAATATTCTCCTATCACAATTGGAACCATTGTTCTGAGTCCAGAGGGACACGCTTTTTGAGGAATGTTTTGAAACCGTTAACAAACATGCAGCATATGTTTTATCAGGTCTAAAAACACTTGGCGTTTTTAACCCCGACAAAACACTGCTGCTTGTCTTTTAAATATTGCTTGAAAATTTATTATCACTTGATTTGACAGAAGAGTGCCCAGACTTTTTGATCTAGTTAAATTAAATAGTAAAATGAAAATCTCCCTCTTTATTTCCCTGCACTTATAAACTGCTACTGTACAATAGAAACAAATTATGCAGGACATTTGAATCTCCAAAAGATACTTAAGGAATGCCTACCTGTGTTTCTCAACTTTTAGTTTTCTCAGGAGAAGATCAAGAGTTTGTAGCTTACCTATGTTTACAGGAAAGGATAAGGATTATATTTGAAAGCATAAGGATATGTTAAATGAAATCTTTACAGTTGAAAATTTCAAATGCAACAGTCGTAAAATTTGATGATGAAGAAGACAATGACCAAAACGAAGATGACAATGATAAAATGAGTATTCTGTAAAGAAATAATCATTTTGTGTATTGTAACACCTGTTTTGTATGCCACAGATGGAAATAAATCCTGCAAATTTCTTAATTTAAATGTTGCAAAAGGCAAAAATAAGCCAGATTGAAATTGGAACAATTACTAAATGGAGGCTAAGGGTGCGTTCGATTGACACTATTCCGGAATAAGAATATGTGGAGTGATGATTTAAAACGGTATGTCTGGCGTTTTGAAGCAACAAAGATAATAAAGATACGTTTAGAATAGCCTTTTAGCAGGTGTTTGACAATTCTAAAGTGAATCTTCGTAAAAACCAAGGATTTTTCACGTCTATTCCATGTATTCCTATTCTGGAATACGGTCAATCGAACGCGCCCTAAGTTGAATGTCAAAACTGTTCTGATGTTGTCTCTATTCCCTTTTTACTCCTGTCCCACTGAAAATGCAAAACAGGCCTATCAGAGAAGGGAAGACAGTAACACATGATTGATTTCCTAAACCACACACAAATCCTATGATATTTCTCTTTGCCACAGCTCACGTCATCTCTTGTTTGTGGTGCTAAATCAAGTCTAAAAACTCACCACAATCATATTGAATAAGTCTAACTTCGGGAAACTGCATTTTAAAGCCTCTTGCAATTGGATGCATGAACGTTGTTTTGGGCGTAAGTTCGCAGTGAAACATCTCCTCAAGGTTTTGCACGTTTGTCAAGTACGAAGGAGGAGTATGTGATGTATGAAGTTTGATAGGAGGGGCTTCCACAGTGGGAACTGCAAAGACAAACCTACAAAAAGCAACAAAGCAAGTTAAATCCTTTGACAATGGAAGCATCTTTTGTTAACCATTAGTACAAAAACAGAACTTTGACAATTTTACGGAAACTCAAAAACACCTTAATTGATCCTGTAAAACAAACACATGCTGTATAGTTAAGAAATGAAAATCACTCCAATCTATTATTTAATTTTAATTTTTCTAAAAAATTGGCTTTACCTGCATAATTACAAAAAGACCTACGTGCTTATTGAAACAAAAGGCAAAAATACTGAAGGGAAGATTCCAGCCTGGTTTACAGGGATGAATTTCAGGAATTTGGTTCTGTCAAAGTGGTGAATTTCCCTGTTTTGGTTTGAAATTAAGGTCCATTTTAGCTCTAGCAAGTACGGAATGGCATTTTACAACAAATGATGCAAAAAATAATCATGTGATCATGCATTTTCAAGGCAACCCACATATCATGACAAATTTTCAGCTGTTTGTATGACCGTCTCGGCATCTCAGACCGGGATCTTGGCAGGCGGTCCAGGCCACCTTCTCATACAAATATACCAAGATTTTACCAAAGAAGAATAGGCAATAGCAGAAATCTCGGGAAAGCGGGCCAGCCCCCTAACTGGGCTGGCTCGCCTCATATGAACAGGCCCTAACAGCATAACATTTAAGACAAATGGCGAAGTTGGTCCTACGATTTTAGCCCATACAGTACCGCTCAAATTACTACCCTTACGCGCGCATGTGCGCGTTACAGGAATCGCATCACAGGCAAGGTAAAAAAATCTGTAAGTACAGCAACTGGAGGATTGCACGCGATCTTAATTAACCCTTTGACACCCAAACCGGCCTAAACTGGCCAGACTTAATATTTTACTCTGGCAATGGGGAACCGCTGGCAGTCAATGGGTTAATTGGATATATTTTCAATGTCTGTGAAAGTCCCAGACACATAACAAACAGGCATTTTAGCAGAAGTAAAAGCATCTAGTTATTGTAGAAAGGCCAACAAAGTTACATTCCACCAAACACACAGGTCAGCGGTGTGTGCTAAATAAAGAAGACTGTTAACTTTGCCTACAGGAACCACAGAAATGTGAATCATAAGCAGTTTGGCAAGGAAAGCAAGTTTTAAAGATAGAGTAGTTATCGTTTAAAGCAACATTTGTTTTAATTTGTGTCGAGTTGGCAAATTAAAATTCAGGCAAGCCGACATGTGAAGGAAAGTCAGGAAAACCTATGGCTTTGTTTATCTGAAATCTTTACACAACAAAATTATTTTGAGTGGCCGTGTTGTCATGCCACAAATTGTAACATCAAAGCAAAGTGTAACAACTTTTGAAGCAAAATGTAACATTAACCCGCATTGTAACCCATTTTTTGACCCAAAATGTAACAATTTCTTTACCGCCAATTGTAACTTGACCTTTTAATGCAAAATGTAACTTTGGGGGACTTTATCCCCTACTCTTCTCGAATAGTGTTTGGGTTCTTTAACGTCCCACAGGGAACTTATGAACATAGAAGAAGACTTGAAAGTCTAACCATTTGCAGATGAAATTACAAAGGCAGCACTTTCTCCTCAGTTTTTTTAAGATCCTGAGTGTTGATCCAGCCGGGGTTCGAACCCGCGACCTCCGGTGTGATATCACAGATACTAGTTGACCTGTTTCCGTAAAGTTTCCACTGATCGGTACAATCCAATGCTTCTAAGTGACTCGCATACTACTGAACATTGGCAATTTCTATCTCCTGGTGGATCATATGAAATGTAAAAATGGGCAGTGTCTATACAATCTTTCATGCAGACTCTCTCACTATCATAGAAAGTTAATCCTTTTTGCGGTGAGCTGCTTTAGCACTTTTTGGTTCGGTCCTCTTTGCCTTCTTTTTTTCCTCCCTCTCCTTGTCCATAGTGTGGGAGGCGCGGTGGCCTCACGGTTAGAGGCTCCTCCGGATCGAGTGGTCCGGGTTCGGGGCCTGGCCGGGGACATTGTGTTGTGTTCTTGGGCAAGACACTTTACTCTCACGGTGCCTCTCTCCACCCAGGTGTATAAATGGGTACTGGCGTAATGCTGGGGGTAACCCTGCGATGGACTAGCATCCCATCCAGGGGGGAGTATAAATACTCCAAGTCGCTTCATGCTACAGAAACCGGAGATAAGTGCTGGCCTGATGGGCCTTCCTAGGCTCGTAACAGAGACCTTTACCTTTACCTTGTCCATAGTTGTACTAGTTAGATCACTAACTGAAATCCACTTGTTCATTTGCCTTCCCGTTATCGGCGAAGAAATGTACAACCAAATCTCTATTCTTCTTGGAAACTTTGTTCTATTTATTTACCCGAGAATTCTGGCTGGCATCACTGATGCTTGCCAAGATTAACCTGGTTTCCATATGATCTGCAAAGTCAGGTCTGCGATCGTAAATAACGAAACTATCGCTGCACTTTATAACAAAACTTGCAAAGATTATAGTGCCTCAAAAAAGTGAAACACGTGGACGTAAATTACTGAAAAGTCACAGTCAACTGTCAAAGACGCGCACAAGTGGTACAACAACACGCCCAGCACAAAATCAGGTTTTTACTACATGTACTTCGGTGACACAAGGTCATACTGACAATGCAACCGCCATTTGCTTTGTCGGAAATTTTCTTCCATGTTTTGCCGAGGATTAAAATTAGGGGGAAGGTTGTCTAAGATTGATTTACAGATAGAAGGAAACGTTTGTCTGCAGTATTTAAGCTCGTCTGGAAACTCATCTGTCACAGACAGCTTATGATCGTGCAATTGTCGTTTCCTGCGCAAATTTAATTGATTTCGAGCAGACAAGTCCTCCTAAATTTAACATGCAATTGTTGTTTCCTGCATAAATTTAATTGATTTCGAGCAGACGAGTCCTCCTAAATTTATTTTAAAAATTTCGGCTTCAGTCACTCTCGCGCTACGCGAATTGCGTAGCATGCAATGCGACTGGTAACTTATATATGAGCTGTACTGTAGCTACATTGCGCTTACAGTTGAGCGGTACTGAATGTCAAAATCCACATTTCTAACTTTTTGCTGTCCAACTCTAAACTTTTGCAAGAGATGGTCTTTGTCTAGTACCTAATGAATGTCATTCAAGTGTCAAGTGTATTTGAGACACCAATTGGGGACACTGCACAGAAATCAAATCAAATCAAATAATCAATCTTACAGTTCAAATAACATTCTGTTAACCTGGTAATAATCTCCTTCATTTCACTTATTCTGTCCTCTGGAGTCTTCAGCACACTTGTTAAACACTCTGGTAGCTTTGCAGTATGCCACAAATTATTTACGATAGACACAGCTTTTACAAGATCTAATCCATACAATGGCTGAGCTTGTGCATGACGACTGTTCACCTCCATGATACGCTTAAGCTTCTGCTTCCTTTCTTTTGACCTCTTTTCTATAAGACTCTCCTATAAAATGGATAGGACTATCAAAGAGGGAAAAGTTTAGTTAACAAATAGATTCCATGTTGCCATGTGTCTGTTCAGTAATAGATCACAGATGACGTCAAAATGTGGTAAGAACAAAAAAATGGTAAACTAGGCGATAGCTGAGTGTGTCACTGATGTTCTTACCACATTTTGACGTCACCTGTGATCTAGTACTGAACAGACGCACAGCAACATGGCATCCATTTGTTTTATATAAGAATTAAACTTTATTCGCATAAAAGCTGATGTTGACGTCAATAGTGCATCTGTCCTCTAATTACGGTGGCCCACAACTGTCACGGCAAAATAAAATTCAGAGCAAGAAAATAAAATTCAGAACAACAAATTGAAATTACTCCCGGCAAACTACAAACATTCACGGAAAAAACAAAGACAGTCGACACTATCCAGAATTCGTCATAACAAGAGCAAATTGCTCACGGCAAAAGCTAAAACGGTGGTCAGCGGTTTTTGGTGGATAATACTGAAAGATGGTTATCAAAATGGGAGAACTTACCTTTTCCACAACTAGAGCAGAAATTGTCGCTTTCCTTGAGGCTAAATCCGCATTCTGAGCAAAACGTGATGACTTCAAGACAGAAAGAAACGTTTTGGAAGAAAGCGCGAAAACGTCCAGGAGGACGTGTAGATCGTGTCGTATTACACCACGTACTTGGACGACCGCTGACCAAAAACCGCTGACCACCACTTTGGCTTTTGCCGTGAGCGATTTGCTTTTCCCATGAGGAATTCTGAATAGTGTCGACTGTGTTTGTTTTTGTCATGAATGTTAGTGGTTTGCCGGAAAAAATTTGAATTTGTTGTTGTGAATTTTATTTTGCCGTGACAGTTGTGGGCCACCATATCTAGTAGATCATAGGCAAGAACCAATCAAAATGTGAGAATAAATTGGATTATTATAGAGAAAGTAATGTCATCAGTGGTTGTGCTGTCAGCTCAGAACTTCAAATGTTCTCACAGATATTCAAAAACACGGACCTGAAGTTAAACTCATCACATGCTGACAAAATGGCAACAGTTTGATTGCCATGCACAGCCAGCCCTCAAGGTAAGTCTTTGCTTACAATCTAACAATATTGTTTAACCACATACCAAATAGAAAGGTGAATCTTTGCCAACATGTGACACACATGGAGCAGGGAGTGAAACTTTGCTGTCCAAAGCAATTCTTTTATCCACGAGACTCTCCTATAAATTGGAAAGGACTATATTAAAATTTCAAAAAGCAACAAAGAAAAACTCTTGAAAATAGTGCCATCATTAGTTGTGCTGTCAGCTCAGAACTTCAAATGTTCTCACAGATGTTCAAAAACACGGACCTGAAGTTAAACTCATCACATGCTGACCAAAAGAACAGTACAGATTTTCATGCACAGAGGCAGCCTTTAATTTCGATACCGCAAGTCTTTGCCTACTATCTACCAGTATTGTTTAACCACATACCAAATAGAATGGTGAATCTTTGCTGACATGTGACATGGATGGAGCAGGGAGTGAAGATTTGTTGTCCAAAGCAATTCTCTTATTGGGCGACACAGACACAGATTTTGTCTCTGGATAAGAAAGTCTACTTGTAGTACTGCTATCTTGTACAGCTTGTGGTCGTGACTGAGAAACTGGAAAGTTTGCATTACCAGACACAAATGTTCGTGATTCCGCTGTAGAGCTGCTGACAACAGGAGATGACCACGATGGATGTGATGGTAAAGGTTGACGCTGGGCATCAAACCCAGCCCCATGTCCTGGATATGGTGGAGGTGGTGCCCTTCCAAATCCAGCCATGAGCAACCTTGATGCTGAGAAACTACCAGCACTTCCAGCGCTGTGACGAGTGGAATAGCCATGCTGACCTTCTGGCATGGCAGGCTGCAGTCTACTGGTAGCTGATCCTACGTAACTAGGACGAGGATAGCCCATCACTTCAGGAGACAACCCATGGGGCACACTGTGGGATAAATTTGCTGGTGGGTAGGCTGTTGGTATCCTATGATGTGGATGAGCAGGGTAAGGAGGAGGAGGAACGGACGGCATATGCTGATCAGCTTGATGAACACTATTAGAGACGTCTGCCCTAACACCTGTATATGATGTGAGAGGATGCCCAGACATTGAAATTCTTCTTAGTTTCACTGGAGGAACCAAACGTCTGGTTGGTTCTGGGTACGAGTCAATTTCAACGATCATCTGTGAAGGCGTTTGAAGTGACTGAGTGCGATAAGCTGTATAGCTTGTAACTGTCCTCTCAATGTCAGATATACACAAGTTCAGGTAGCCAAAATTCACTTGCTTCAGCGGATTGTAATCCATAGCTTTCAGCACTAATGAAGCAGTGTAAAACACAATGCCTTCCATGTGGAATGGTGAAACTGTTGGTCTGGGCTCAAACAGATCTGGATGATTACACACCTGAACAGAAATATAATTATAATACCAGTTATATAAAATTGGCAGTAATCAGCATTGCTAAATGCACAATAGACATGTAGGAGTTGAAGGGATTAAGGGATGACAGAGATACCTTACGAAGTTGCATGAGAATGTTGATCACACTGAGAAAATGACCAGATTCCAAGGTTTCTTTTGTCCTAAATCAAAAGAGACGCATTAACTGTCAACAGCCAAAAGAAGCAGTGCAAACAATTCTTGCAAATGCAAGAAGTTGGGTAACCTAACGGTCGCCCAGGGTGCCTTACTTGCGAGCGCGGGCGACCAAATTTCTGAACGAGTAGCCTGAATGGGCGCCTAACTTATCACAAGGTGATTCATCCTTGTAGTTAATTTAAAATGACTCGGGCTACTAATTTTTTAATGTTGGAAGGCCGAGGGGCTCACAAAAAAGTTCCTTAGGCAGCAGCCTTGGGTAACCATAGCAAAAAAGAAGCCTACATAACAATGCCACTTTTAAAGTAAAGAGAAAGCTTTCTTTACAAGTGTAATACTTACTTAGCTTTTGACATAAAGTCATCATAAAGATAACGCTGCCTTTTTGATAGACGACACCGGACCAAGTGTTCATATTTCTTTGGCATCTGGGTTTCAACCTCCTGCTTAAGCCTCCTCAAAAGAAAAGGGCGTAGAACCTGCAAAAATAACAAAATTATGTTATCATAAACAGTATCACAACAGAAGCATACATGTGAACTGGTTTAAGGTATCAACTCAAGGTGTTGCTCTAACAAAAAATTAGGAGGCCCTTCACACTCGCAACTATGGCAGCTCAGGTTATCAGCTCTTGTGTTCTGGGGTAAAATGGGAAGAATTGGCAAAAATTGTCCTTCATACAGTCTTGAATTTGGCCTTGTGCACGGTATTGGTGTTCCAGGCTGTTACAAAATACCTACCACTAAACTAAGCGCTTGATTTTAAGATTACCTTACTGTAATAATCTGAAAACAGAAATAGAAAGTAAATTTCATGTGCATTTAGCTGGTAAAAAGAAAGCTTGAAAATATCTTTCTGTTTTCAATTAAGAACAAAATAAAAACCCGCATTTGAAATCAGTGAGAAAAACAGCAGTGAATGCAATTGAGATGTTTGTGTAAATATTTTCTTTCTGTCACGATATCGCCCAAGAACCTTAAAAATTTAGGTGCACATTAGTTGGACAATACCCTTGGAAACATTCATCCACAGACTGAGTATTTTTAGAGTAATAGTGGTAGAACTAGCATTACGCTACTAGTTTTTGCACTAATTTTTAAACATCACGCCAAAAATAAATTTCTCGTTTTGCTTAGCGTTCAAATGGTTTGATATATGGTTTGGTTCGTTTGGTTCATTTCGTGTTTTGTACAGCACTTGGTTTCCTTCATTTTAATTGTTCCTCTAAAATATTTCTTTTGTACATAACCCAAAATAAACGTTAAAATTCCACTTTTTGAAAAGCTGTGAAAAGTGCGCAAACAAAACAGTTACCTCATTCTCCTTCACTGAACAAAGTTAGGTTGCCTAGCATGTGACAATTTTTACTCAGTATGTGACCAATTCTCTCACGCAAAGTACAAACTTTGAAAGGCTCGAAACCTTTGAAACGCTTTAAACCTTTTCTTTCCATCCTTTCAAATGATAGCTGCCATGAACCAAACGAACGATAGAAAGTATGAAACGATACAAACAATGTTAAAAGTGTGATGTTTTGGGTCAAAATGCAAAGCACCCGATGAAAAAATTTTCCGATTCCACCAACTTTTCAGACAAACACTTTGTAACATAGAAATAACAGCAAAAAGTCTGCTATTGTCAGTAACGAACGTTTGACAACCAATAACGTGTGCAAGGTCATTATTGAAATAGGACTGTGGGTAGGTTACTATGGGCATATTTGCTAGTGAACCCACTTCAGGTGTTCGAGTGGGGTTAGGGTACAGTGGAACAGTAGCACCTCAATGGGGCACACAATATGACTTTCTTTCAGGGCACAAGTATGTCTTCTTAAAAAGGCTGCCTTGAAAGTCATACTGTCACCAAATCCTCTACCACTCTAGTACAATCTTGTGCTCGTCTGAAGAATTTTAAGTTCCCAGGGTGTCAGTGCATGACCTGTAAGTAATTTTTATCTATTTTCTTTACTTTTCAATAGTTTCTTAAAAAATTAATTTATTAATATTATGACATTTGTATATGCATACTTCATTCTTTATCTTGTTTTATATTCTACTAGGATTTTCAAGCGTTTTTAACATGAGCCTCTGGCTCGGAAGATTGTGCTTTCAATTCTTATTTCTTCGACATTTAATTGTTATCATTCTAATATCGCACACTGAATCTTACAGCACAGCACAGGCATTACCGCACAGGAACACGGTAGATAACTTGCCAATCACACTTGAAACACTGTTACTCTCGACAGGTTCCACTGAATGCCTGAAATACTCTTACATACAGTGGGTTTTAAAAGAGTTCTTAATCTTGGCCACGTGAGATTACTACATAGTAAACATTCCTATGCAATATTGGATTGTGGCCACTAGAATGGTGCACGACTCAACACAAGAAGAGAAGACAACCAGAGCTTCGGATAAATTTGAGAAGTTGAATGCCCACAGAAAATCTGAGTTCAATACCAGTGAGTCTCACATATCTGTCAATTGTCAGGTCAGAGGCCTACCTCTATTGGAGGTTTTACCCAAGACATCTCCCTTTTCTGAAACACTGAAATATCCATCTGGAAGAGAGCACTGTAATCATTTTCAGTGGGTCTTAATCCTAGCTCTAAGGCTTACTTTATGAAGTCTCTTTATGAGTCCTTCATTGTATTCCCTGCTTCCTTCAATCATACCAGATAAGGGATTTGAAAACCATTCTTTGAAGTCTTTATGTGATTGAAAGACATGAGGCATTAAGAAGTGCATCAAAGACCACAACTCCATCAAGCTGTTCTGCAGAGGAGTTCCCGTAAGAAGCAATCTGCAGTGACTATTAAAGTTCAGTAGGTACTGCCATCTCTGAGACTTGAAATTCTTGATGTTTTGAGCCTGTAATGAAAAAATGCATTTTATGACAGTAACTGTTTTTTTTACTAATTTTATGCAAACTAGTCCATCATTTGACTAATGAATTTAGAGATAGCTTCTTCCCCCTTTGAGTTACCTTACACAAGCACCTTGGTTATGAAGAATGCATTTACCACACTGATAAATTAACAAGAGTAAGGTGGGAAAAATTCAATAATTACTAAGGTCAGGTTAAACTCATCTCCAATAGACGAGCTTGGGGAAGGTGCCTTGGGGAAGGTGCCTTGGGTTAGGTGGAGCAACGTGTGATGCAAGCCAAGTGTGCAGGTATCCATGGCAACCCTGAGAGTGGCAACCACCCGGCACCGTCACACTGATAAATCATTGGAAATACTTACCAACCCTATGTACTTCCCAAAGGTCAAACGAAGACAAGAAAGGGTGGGGGAAGTGGGAGCAAAAAGGCACTGAACAATGGCAAGCAAGGCAAGCAAACAGCGACCAAAAACTTAGATGGAATGCAACACAAACCCTCACGCATGGCAGCCGTAAACCGCCGCTGACTGCATTGGCTTAACTTAGCCTAAATTACATTCAGTCACATTTAAACTTGAGACATGAGACAATGCATGCCGAGGGCCTCTCACTCTGAGGCCGATGTGATGGCAGGAGCAGTTGAACAATACAATTCTGAACTTGACAGGGTGCCAATTTTGCTGGGCATGAGATTCCATATCTCTTAGGTAACCTGACAGATGGGTTTGATGCAAGGGTACCAACAGCTATTGTGGTTAACTGGGTTCCCATGGATCCAGCCTGTTTACAAGCTGTATCATCTTCCTTAAGGGCTCCAATGTCCATACTAATCTATTCTTCAGGACTTTCAAATGAATTGAATAATATCTCTGGTGAGTCCTAGTTACCTCATCAAGAATAAAATACTTCCATTTCTTTCTTCTAAATGCTTGGTGGTCTTGAATAACAAGCTTGTATGAAGTGATACAAACATGGAATGCATTTGGTTTGGTCCAGCCCTGTTCAAAGAGATGCAGTTGCAATAAGTGAGTTACCAAATCACCATATCTTTCTTCCCACCATGTAACAATCACAACTGACCTGTCTCTTTGCCTTTCTTTCCTTTTGACTGCCATAGTAAGTCAAGATTTTGAACCCCGGACACCATTTCTTGAACTCCAAGTCCCAATTTAGCATCACAGATGTAGGCACCACAACTAGGTGAGGGCCCCACACACCCTTTTCACAAGCAAGGTGTGCCAGGAGTGATATTGTCTGGATTGTTTTACCCAACCCCATCTCATCTGCAAGGATGCCATTCAGGTGTTTCTCATGCATTGTAACCAACCAGTCAAGTCCAATCAGCTGATATTCTCGCAGGGTTCCACGTAGAAGGAATGGTACTTTGGTCTTGATCTGAACAACAACAATTAATGCTTTTCACAACAAAGTACTTTTTCCCCAATAAACCACAGCAACTAAATTTTAAAATTTGAAATTAGACAAAGTGGTGTGATACTTACATCAGTAGTTTCCAAAGTAAACCCACGCGGCTGTAAGCTCTGAGCTGTTGCAGCTGCGTCTGTGAGTTCTTGGTCTGGGTCTGAATCTGCACTCTGTGAAATAATTTTAAAACAATTAACCCTTAGTAACAACTAAGAAAAATGAACTTCTAACACAGAGGTACGGAGGAAGCAAACAAACCTGTGATTCATTAGCATTTCTCTGATCTGCTTGTGCAAGATATTCCAATCCTTCCTCATCACTGATCTCTGAGAACCAGAAGATGCATTAATTAAGCACCACAAAATGGACTCTTAATACAAACACAACACTGACACCTTCTACCTTCTTCTGAAGATTCTTGAGAGCTCTCTCCATCACTTTGCAAATCTGTGGACTCGTTTTCAGCAGCAGCATACATCTTCATCAGTTCTTCAATTGGCATCTCCCCTAGAAACAAGCAGAGTGATAAGTGCCAAGAAACACGCTGTCAACCAAAATTGCCTTAGCAATGAAGATGACAAGAGTGTGTTATTTTTTTAATGATTAAGACAAAATACATTTAATGTATTTAACCTTTGACACCCAAACCGGCCAGACAGTATTTTACTCTGTCTAACGCCGACGATTTTACTCGTCAATGGGGAACCCCGGAGTCAATGGGTTAAGGTGTTGTTCCTGAGAGCAACCATTGATTTGCCAGATATTTCATGTTAATAGCTTTCTTAATAGCTCCTTCGTCTGGGCTGTGTAATGGGAGCAGTGCTGGCGCAGTGGCGAGACCACTCACCAACAAGGCTGGGTTCAATTACGAGACTCAAGTGTCATTTGTGGGTTGAGTTTGTTGGTTCTCTACTCTGCTCTGAGAGGTTTTTCACTGGGTACTCCAGTTTTCCCCTCTCCTCAAAAAAACCAATGGATGATTTCAATGTCCAGTGTCCCAAATTATAGCACCAGCACTAGAAGACTTGGCACTTAAATAAAGTTCATCATTATTTTTATTTAAAACACCTTGGAAGTCCTTCAGTAACTTACACATGGCCACTAAAAACAGCAAAAACAGGGATTAAAATATTCTTCTGTATACCTTCTTTCTGAAGGTTGTCTATCTCATTTTTGTGGTCAGTGTCTTCCTCCATCCTCTCTTCCTCATCTAGAGTCTGTTCATCATCATCCTCTGTTCCTGCTGTAACTACAAACTCTTCATCAGCTTCCATTGTCTCAACCTTTGCCTTCCTGAAAGGTAAACAGCAGCTCAAAATAGCAAAAAGCCCTGCCATTTTGCTTGTCACGAGAACTAACTGGAAACATAGTTCAAACACTGCATCCCTGAATAGAAATTGGTGCATTCAAGCCTGAATTTTTCAGGCTTCATTTCACTGAGCACTGCTTAAGTAAACTGCAAGGATCATTTCAAGACTTAACATCCCTTTATAAAAATGCCTTTTCCATAATCATTCTTTACTTTTAGCCTGATTTATTCATTCGATGTATTTTATCCACTTCTACTTGTAGGTTACTTAAGTATTAGCTAGCCACACACAACCCCTGAAGCATGTAATACTTTTATTCTCATAGTGTTTAAATAAAAGGATCTTACTTTACTTTCATTGGACAGCATGCTTTCCTGTTTAAAATTTGGACAAGCCTTCACCTACCTTTCCTGTGCAGACTTCTGCCATTCCTTGGTAACCTGGTCTTCATCATTGCCCTCAATATCAACTTCAATGTCACTGTCATCACTTTCTTTGCTGAAAAAAACAATGTTCCATGCAGATACAGAGCACAAGTTATAAGAACAAAGTAACAATTATTCTTTGTAACATCCCACAGTGGAAAATAACACCATAGTCTGGATAAAAAATTGTGACAAATAACACTACTGTAAACAGCAAGTCTATAATTGAAGCTCTTCAAATAATTATTTTGTAGCTGCCAACAGGTACCACTGACGTGTGATAGGCAAAAGTCAAAAGGTTTTACAAGAGCCCATTCGATCTGGCCAGGCAATGCAAAGCCCTAACATTTATAAAGAATTCTTAGGAGATAGGTCGCAGTTACTGGCCACTGAACTCTTGTGACTTAAATTAAAAATCTAGAGTGTCAGAGGATACCTTGAGTGAACTCAGAACGAAATCAAAAGAGTAATCACCCACAAACCAGTTCCTACCTAGATGCTTCACTTTCTTCATCATATGATGACTCATCATCACTTCCTTCTGATCCACTTTGCTCACTCCTGTCTTCCAGAATCTCAGGTGGCAAGTTCTCTAAAAGTTCTTCCAGAGGAATTTCACTTTCTTGACGTAGCATCTCTAACTCTTTCTCTCTGGACATTGTTTCTCCCTGTGCTTCTTCAGCATCTATGGTCTCTTCATCATCAAGTTCCTCAGCAAGCTCAAACTCGCCATCACCACCTTAAATATCGACCAGCTCATACAATTATAACTTAACCCATTGACACCTAAACCGGCCATAGCCGGCCGCGTGCGATGACCCCTGAATTACCTAAACAAGCCGTAACCAGCCGAACAAAATGGCGTCTTGATCAGAGTTGATCTTAGACCTCTACCCAGTCTCCCTTAGGAAATCTAAATTTTTTGTTGTTATGGAGATTTAGTAGGATAATTGACCAATCATTTGTCGCCTTGTGAGCATGTTTTGACAGCTGATAAGAGACCCCACAAGGGCTGGCTTTTTGCCCTTTTGCCCTTTTGCCCTTTTGATCGCGCGATCAAATTACGCGAAGACAACAGCCAATGCGCCAGATAACGCATCAAACGATGGGGATATTCATGCTAGGGATCTAAGGGATCTTTTATGAATCACTTTTTAGCAATATTTTTACATATCTGGTAGTTCACTGTTTCTTCTTCAAGGTGAACTTAATTCTAGAACTCAGTATCTTGTGTACATTTACTGCGCATATGGTTTATTTTTAACGCTCGCTTTCCAATGCAAAACCTCGAATATTTTCCAAGTTATCTTGCACACACACACAACAGCGCATGCAAATTAGTCCATGGGTTAAATTTCTTTTGTTTGTCAACCTAATAACAAAGCAAACGAGAGTAGTTAGAGTTTTCCCCGTGTCACTACGTACCTTCTGCTCTAGAGGACGCAGGTGATGAGGGTCCAGTAGAAACTGCAGAAGCAGGACCACTAGATGGTGGCACAGCAAGGCTCTCAGCTAACCATGATGAATACTTCTCAGTTTGATCCACAATGAAATTTAACTGCAAGTCAAGAGCTTTTTTCCTGTTCTCTTCCAACCTACTTTGAACTTTGTACTGCACGACCTTAAAACAAAAAAATATATATTGAGCAACAGTCCCCATTAACATTTATTACAATTCACACTTGAGAGTTCCATGAGCGGATTTAATATTTTAACAAAAAAGAATCAATAACCTTCTCAACAGAAGACCAGAACTGCTTGATTTCCTTGGCAATGCTTGCAGCAATTTTCTTCAAGCGAACTGACTCCTCCTTTTCTGCTTTTACTTCCTTGCTTTTTTGCTCTTGATGGTACTTTAAAACAGCTCTGGATATCTGCAAAATGAGAAAGGCCTCTGTAGAGTACCTGACTGCCAAAGTGCAATTTGAAAAATCACATTTTAAGACTGCATTGGTTTTGCATAAATCAAAACTTCATACCTTCTTACAAATTCCTCTTTTCCATCTTCTCTCCTGTGCAAAGTCAGTTGCTAACCAATGCATCTCCTCCAGGAGATAGTCCCAATGTGCTTTGCACCTGTTTGTCTCTTGGACTTTAGGAAGGCGAGTCAAAGACCAGAGGCCTTCCTTACGCAATTCTGCAACTCTCTTCAACACCTCAGCTTCCTTCTTAGCTTCAACTGCAATACCTTCCTGAGAGCTAAATGAGTGTTCAAGTACTGATGTCAAGGATTGCCCTCGTGTGTTTAATGGCTGTCTTGCTCCCAGGGGGGCCACAGTAGGTCCATTTGCGATTGTTTGGTTTTGCACTCCTGAGTGAATTACAGTGCCACTGGAAACAACATGGTTATTCTGAACAGGAAGAAGGACCGCAGAATCACCCTCAAAATGATTATTCCCTTGGCTAGGTTGTATGTTTAATTCTAAAGGAGGATTTGGTAAAGACACTGATCTGACCAATGGAGGAGCTGTGTTAACCACACTTGATCTTGGAACAGGTTGGTGTCCAGTAAATGGAGAAACATTTGGTGCAATTCCGTCAGAAATTTGTGATTGATAACTGGGGTTTGTATTAAAGTTGCCAGGAACTGTCTTTCGAGGATCAAGACCAGCTTGTTCATAAACCTGCCTCTGCAATGCCGCATAGTTTACAGCTGTAGAGTTATTTCCATCACCCTGTTGAGGCCAAATGAAACCTTGAGAAAACCTTGAAGATGGCGAGCCAGTGATTGTTGAAAGAGTAGGATTTGCACCAGAGGTATCATCTAAACGATTTGAGTTAAGAAACGTCATGAACTGTGGAGTAGTCCTTTTTTTCCAAATCAGAAAATCCATCATGTTACCTCCAGTCTGAAGAAAATAAAATTCTTGCAGCTTCTCCCGATAATTAGCCTTTAAGGTTTCCAGTTCACTATTATAACATCCTATCACAAGCTGACGCAATTTTGCTATTTCTGACAAATTAGATGGCAATCCAGAAGATCTGTCTCCTCTGTTTGCTACTCCATGGCTTCTGCCCATGCTTATACCACCATGTGGATTCAAAGAACTTGCAGCAGGTTGATTACGTCCAGGTGACGGCTGATTTGGAAACAAAGTTGGACTTTGTAACGGAGGAGTCCTTTGTGGTGGGTTGTATCCGTGATGATGTATGGTGCCACCCGGGGAAGGCCCTCCACCGCTATAAACAAACTGTTGTTCCCTAGGGTTTGAAAAAGATTCAGATGAATAATGGTGTTGAAAGTTCGAGTCTGCAGGGCTTAACTGAGATGAATCTGGAATTCCAGGATAAAATTCTGGAGTTTTAAGGCCAGAGCCTCTTGGACTAACTGAGCCAGGTCCACAAGATAGTGTGTAAGTCACACTGCTTGGTGTTGCACATGAAGGCGTACAAGGTGGAGCAGTGGGAGAAGGTGCTGGCGATATGTGCATAGGTGAAGACGTCTGATAATGTGATGGTGAAAGGACTGCATGAGGAAATGGTGATCGTGGAGACATTTCCCCTGTGGTCCCCACAGGTTGACTGAAACTCCTCTGAAAGCCATGGTGGGGGTAATTCAAACTTCTATGAGGGCTGACAGGCTGAACGGACCGAGTTGGACTTGGAGAAGTACTGACACCATGAGATCCCAGGTATTGGAACGAGCTTTGAGAGTATGGCGAAGTAGGTATACTCTCGACGTCCAAAGGCCTGGCTATTTTAATATCACTACTATGATGTCTTTCAAAGTCATGAGATGGCGTCCTTCGAACTCTTCTGCGGGGAGTTTCATCGTGATATTGCGACGATTCGCTTGTTCGTCGCATCACCTCGACTCCGTGAAGTGGTTGTTGGACATAATATTTCTATCTTTTGACGAAGACGTGAAAAGCATCCTGCAAAAGGGAATACACTTTCTGTCAACTTTATTCAAGGAAGAGCATGCGCGACTTTGCCGCCATCTTGTTTCTTTCAAGCGTACAACACCGTTGACTGAATCCAGAAAATTAGTAAGTTAAATCAAGCCATCCACTCGAAATTTACTCACAGATTTATCCATTGAAAAATGTTCAATATTTTGCTGTATTTTCTAAGGCGTACTTCGCACTCTGATGCATCAAAAGTTCCACAATTCGCCTTCACAAGCCCAACCGAAAATCCACCTCCACAAGAGATTTGATATGCGCTGCACCACCAACCATCCAGAGAGCATGATGGGACAGTCTTCATCATAAAGGAGGCGTGGTGCCCCAGCATAAAAAGGGATGATGAAACGTGGCAAGGCCAGGGCGATGAAAAGTTGTTGCAGAAACTCTTTATGACTTTAAACAACTAGTTTTCCTTAAGAGCTGTAAACGATTATCAGAATGCTCTTGGAGTCCTGTTAACTGAAAAAAATGTAAAAACCAAATAGACATGAGCGTCCATTGGCAGCGACCCACGGTCTCTACACCAAGACGAGGCTACACTCGCTTGGAAATGGCGCGAAACAGCTCAAAATTGAACACGGTTCTTGTAATAATGTGATTGTAGATAAATAAATATTTTCAACGGTTTATCTAGAAACACAATGAGACGTTCTGCTGCTCCTTCGGTCAGAGCTGCGAAAAAACTGAAGTTACAGACTGCTTACCTTGCTGAAAATAATGCCAATGCTATTGAGAATTCGAAAAAAATTGCTTCAACCGCGCTTGAAACTTTGCAGCTTGCTGGTCGAGCACAGGTGAGATCATTTTCAAAACAATATTAAATTATTGTTCTGAACGAAAAAGAATTTTTTTCCGGTTGTACATGGTCGAGAATCGTTATTTCAGTGGAACAATTCGTTGTAATCTTTATTAATCCAGTCGCAAGGTATTGCATTTTTTGCCATCTTGCGTTGTAATATAGCTTACTTTCACCGGCATATAAGACCTAAGTTAATTTGCTACTTAAAAAAGAAGAGAGGTTTGTTATGTTGCTTACCATATCCGGGGGCACGTTTTGCACACAGCGCATAGATTCCAAGTCCCCAGATTGGATTGGGAATCTCCCCATTTAATGTGCCTCGTGCCGTCTAAACAATAAATTTCTTAGATTTACAGGGATTTTCACTGTTTATAGGCAGTTAATGGGGTGAAATCTCTTATGATTTTCAAGTTTGCAAACAACTGAGCAAAAGAAGGCATCATTTCCAAATGCCAATCAACCTTTGATTTCAGGACAGGACTTTTGGTCCTACCGGTATTTCTTTTTGTAGCACTGCACAAATTACATGTTTTCCTGCAAGTTAGTCGTTTTAAAACTACTTATGCCTTAATTTAACACCAATACACCCATCACTTCTAAGGTGGCTCAAACCAGTTTCAATACTTGAAAGAAACGTTCTTATTAGGGCCGATTTACACGGTACGACTTTGTCGCATGCGACAATGGCTTACGACAGGCCCACGACATGATTTACGATTGTTGTGTACGTCAGAAAAAATGTCGCAGCATTTTAAAACATGTTTTAAAACGCTGCGACAATCGTAAGTCATGTCGTAGGCCTGTCGTGAGCTTGTGGCATGCGACAAAATCGTATCGTGTAAATCGGCCCTTAGTGGCCGTCGACAGTGACATTAGGGCCGATTTACACAGTACGATTTTGTCGCATGCGACAACGGCTTACGACAGGCCCACGACATGATTTACGATTGTTGTGTACGTCTGCAAAAATGTCGTAGCATTTTAAAACATGTTTTAAAACGCTGCGACAATCGTAAAGTCATGTCGTAAGCCTGTCATAAGCTTGTCGCATGCGACAAAATCTGATCGTGTAAATCGGCCCTTAGAAGGATTGACACTACAACACTTCATCACACAACAGCAATGTTATGGTACCATATCAAACACCAATTATTGCTGAAAAAGATTCGGTCATTTTTGTGAAGAAAAACTTACCAATTTGGCAAACAGGAAAGCCTGCAAAAACACCCCATATTTTGGCTTCAGCTGCTCATATCTCAAAAACGCACTGGGTGACCCCCCCCTTTTTAATTCTGAAATGTAATAATCAGCATACCAGAATGAAACTTTCTGCAAAGTAAAAAAAATCTGTGGAGCAGATTCAGACCAACCTTAAATAATTGAAAATTGAAGGTAGCTCTGAATCTGCTCCACAGATTTTTTTCATCTTGGCCTCCTGATCACTTTTGTACAAGAAAAAATTAAGGTCACAAAGTTCGTTTTTCAGATATGAGCAAGTAAAGCCAAACTATAGGGTGTTTTTGCAAAACTTTCCTGTTGCCATGGTAACTTGTTACGTCTCAAAAATGACTGCATCTTGTTCAGCATTAATTGATGTTTCACATGGTACCATAACGTCGCTGTTACATGATGAAGTGTTGTAGTGTGAATCCTTCTAATAACAAGGTCTCTTGATAGTGTTGAAACTGGTTTGAGCCACCTTAAGCAGATACAACTTTATATTTCAGGAGAACATTTCAGGGCCTCATGAAGCCAGTAGTAAATGCGACAATGGGAACAAATTTGATATTAGTGTAAGAGTTGAGCCTCTTACAACTGAAAGACAAGTACTGCCAATAGAGAAGTCATCAAATCCTTCTGGTTGCACTTCTCTACCTAAACATAACAACAAACTGCCTTTCAAGTCTCCCTTTTGCTCCATGTCAAAGGAAAAAAATTCTTCTGGTGAGCTTTATAAAATTATATACTGTGATGCATGTACTTTTAGAGATGATGATATTAATAATGACAATAATAATGAACTTTATTTAAGGGTCAAGTGTATTTAGTGCTAGGCTCCTTGCTTATTTGTGGTCCAGTGCTAAATACACTTGACCCTTACTGGCTGCACTGTACAGAAATCAAATCAAATCAACTCTTATCAAGTTGTAGGTTGTTTCTTGCAGAGAGGGGAAAACTGGAGTATCCAGAAAAAAAAACCTCTTAGAGCAGAGCAGAGAACCAAGAAACTCAACCCAAATGTGACTCTAAGTGTGGGAATCGAACCCGGTCCACGCTGGTGGAACACAAGTGCTATCACCACTGCACCATTCATGCTCCCGAGAGGGACCGTATCCCCTTTGTATCAATCTCAATACTTGTAGCTTATACAGTTTTCAGGCATTTTTTTGAAGTGAAATTTTGTTTACTGATCTTATCCCTGTTCTTCCTAAGAGTGCTACTGATAGATTTTTTCTCTGACTCAGACATCACACTACCAACCACTTGTCTGTGGGAAACTCCTTCGGGGCAAAAGGGTTCACGAACATAACATGATACGTTTATTCAAGATGTTGTGAAATATGGGGCGGGGTGGGAAGAAGCTTGAAAATTTTCGTTATTTCATGATTCCAGTAGAAGAGAACATTTAGTGTGCCAGGGCAGTGGTGTCTCCCATATTTTTACACTAATCATCTCTAATGGAGAAAAGATACTTAGCAATGTAAGTGTGGTTGTGCGAAAACAGCTCACTTCCGGTTGCCATCCGCGTCTCAAAAATGCGCGTGCTTAAGCTCCCTACTATTTCATTGAAAAAATCCACTTCTTCTGGTCAACAAATCGATTATTCCATTCTTTCTCCTTACTCTCCCCCCCCCCCCCCCCTTTAAATAAAATGAAATAAAATCAGATACAAAATACATCTTGAAAATGAAATACAAGAGGTTGTCCCTATGACCTTTTCCTTGTTACATGCATAGAGAGTCAAGCTACACTAAATGAAATGATCATATATATATATAGGGGAGCAGGGATGGTGCAGTGGTGAGAACACTCGCCTCCCACCATTGTGACCCAATGCCATAAGTGGGGTTGAGTTTGTGTTGGTTCTCTACTCTGCTCCGAGGGTTTTTCTCCGGGTCCTGAGGTTTTCCCCCTTCAGAAAAAACCAACATACAGCTGATTCCAGGGAACTGTAAGCTGTGCTCCAAGGTCACATGTGGACTCTATAGCGGCAGCAAGAGGCACCATAATATGCTTTCGGTTTGACTTTGTTGAGCTGCGTCATTGCTGTAATTGCGACGGCAATTAGCTTGACAATTATTTATTATCATTGTTATTATTATTATTATTATTATTATTATTATTATATATGTATGTACAGTCAAGGCCTACACAAGATAAATACTATGCTGTGATGCTATAGGCATATACTTGCATACAATGTGTTATGTACCTGGGAGGCTGAGTTTTACTAGAGTCACTCTTGTTGAAACATTGGTTTCTTTTAGGAACCCATGATGAAAAAGAAAATGTATCTTGCTATTTTAATGTTGTTTGGTAAGTTTAATGTAACAATCCAAATGGATAGATTTTTGTTCTTTGAGGTGAATTACTATTTTTTCATTATTTGAATGTCATCTTATACAAATTATATGGTAGTTTTAATTCTTTGTTTTCTTATTTTAGGGGGAAAATTTCAAAGAAAAAAGTATGATTGATTTGCTTGTTTCTCCTTAAATTACAATAATAATTAGGAAATATCATTTTGTACTTTTTGAGCTAGTAAAAAGCTGCACCTTATTCTTATATTACTGGTAACACATGTACATGTAAGTTATGGTTTTGGGAAATTGTTACAGTCAAGTAAGTCTATACTAGCTAACCTCCTTTCATGATCAACCCTCAACAAACAACCAGTTTCCGAAACCACAAGCAATTTTTACACGGTCACTGCTGTTATTGCAACCCTGTTGTAAATGACAGTGACCATCTAACTTCAGAAAAAAAAACTTGCCTTTGAGTGGTGTAAGCGGCATAGAGTGTTCCGTCAATCGTTGTCTGTATCCACATTCTCTTAATTTGTAGTCAATCATTCAGAAACATGGTATATATATGAGATTGTCAATCAAATAGAGACTAACCATTGCATTTGGAGAATTTAAACATATTTTAGTCCCTTTTTCACAAAATTATCAAAACTGCTGAAAATTTGTTTGTATCTACTGAGTTATAAATCAACCACTACAGGGAGATTAAAATGCTGACATTTCAAATGTTAGCCCTTTTTCAACACTCCCAACTCAGCATATTACAAACAAAATTCTATTCTTCACTTACCTACCAATGCAGCACCACAATACATACCATAATATTGTAGATGATTAAAGGTGCAACTGTTTTTTCTTCTTCTTTTTTGTTTCCAGCATAAGAAGTGGGAAGGAGATGGTGAGTGATGCAAACTTTTAATGTGACATGTTGAGTCACTGATCACCTTGTTAATTTGTTGTATTGATGTCAATTTTTTCTCTTCTTTCTTTGCCATCAGGCATTCTTATCACAAAGGGACGTGTAGCATATTTAAAAGATGTGGAGGGGAAAGAGTAAGTTGAATTTTGTTTCATCAGTTTATACTTCTTCTCTTCAGTGATCTGACAGTACCAGCTAGCAAGATTTTTTTAGTTATTGTAATGAAAATAATATGCATATTGAAACTCCAATTAAGTATTTAGCTTTGTATAGTGCTGCAGTTTGCTTTATGAATTTGTTGTCATGCTATAATTTGCGAGTGACTGCTCTTAGGCGTGAAATACAACAAGGATGGACTTCTGTCCTCACAAATTAAGTAGCCGACTTCACAAAATCTAGATATAATTGCTAGTATTAAACACAGCTTGACCCATTCAGAGTTGTTGTTGGCACTTTGCCTCTTAAGCTCATCTTGAATAAATATGTTGGACAAATTTTAGAATTGCTAAGAGCAGTGGTTATAAATCATCTGAGCTGGAATCTCTTCAGGAAGGCAACACACTATGCATTGGTGGAAAAGAAATTGAGGTAAGAGTTGTATTCATCATCATCATTATCATCGATCATCGCAATCTTACTACTACCAGTACTGCTGCTGCTGCTGATTTGCTGCTACTACTACTACTACTACTTCTACTACTACTTGACCCACTACTGGACAAATTTATTATTATTATTATTATTATTAATTGTTATTGGCTTTCTTTGAGCAGAACAAACTGGTTTTCAAATCCTGCAGGTGTAAACACTGCTTCACCTTGGTCCCAGACCGTGGCACTTAAAGACTAAGTGTCATCTAGAGGATAAGGGTGGTCCCAATAACTGGAGAGGCCTGCATTCCTCCCAACACACCTGGAATCCCAAGATCTTTCAAAAAACCCTCCAACCAACCAGACACCGCACCCAAACACCCAATCACCAGCGGCACAATTTTTGTCAACACCTGATTCATAGAATAGTTGGTGATTTTGTCATCCTCTTTAGTCACCATGTTCCTATCCCAAGGCACTGAGAAATCAACAAACATCCACTCCTGAGCCGTTCAATCCACCGCAGTAATGTCTGGATGATATGACACTCCTATCCCACCAGGTTTCCATATTCCCATCCTCAGATACCCTCAACCCATCCGGAACCTCCTTTAATTAATGCCACACATCAGCACACTTCACACCATACTTCCTTCCGACAAAGCTCTCAGTACATCCTCAAAACCATCCAATCATGCTTCCTCCAGTACTCCCTCTGTGCCAAACTGACCCCACCTCCTTGCCACATATTCTACACTTTGGATCGACATCCTCCTTTTCAATTGTGGCCCCAAAAAAGCTTGTTTGCAAAGCCTGCTCCTGAGAAGAAAAACATACCCCGCCATATGCATGCATGCATGCATGCTCTTCCCCAAACGCCCAACTCTAGGCCAGTGCCAAGACATCGCCACCAGTTTCACCCTCCTCAAATACTTTTGCTTGACCTTCTCCCTCATTTCCTTGTGTATAATATCTGCACGCTCCAACACACCCAAGTACTTATACCCACCCATTCTTGTCAACTTCACCTATCACCTGACCATCCAGCAACACAATTGCAAATAAGCCTGGGGGGGGACTCCCATATGGAACAGACGAGGATGCTCGTCGGAAATTTTGAATTTAACCCCTAAAGGAGACCATCTGGGCGTGACTCAAGCTTTTTGTGACCCCTAAAGGAGACTAATCTGGGCGTGGCTTAAGGAAATTTTGACCCCTAAAAACAAGTTAAAAAGAAAATTTGACGTCTGTTTCTCTTCACGTAATTCTGTGTTTCTTCGCGGAACCCCGTAATGAGACCTTGGCGGCTTAAAATATTGGCGCTTTGCCCGGAACACCCTAAGCGAGACCAAAATCCAAAATTTACACCCCTAAGCGAGACGACGAGCATCCCCGTCTGTTTCATATGGGAGTCCCCCCCCGGGCAAATAAGGAGTGGAGACAAGAATTATCCCTGGAATATTCTGTTTTATCCCCACTTCAGCCAGTACTTCCACATTTGATGTCAACAAAGTTTTTCAATTGCTTAATATATAATAATAACAGTAATAATAGAGCGAGTTTCAATCGAGTGTCATAAAACCAAAACCAAAGTAATTACTTTGGCCAATCAAAAAGGACAGAGACAACACAGTAAACCAATCAAAACTCAAAGTAATTACATGTAGCCGATACAAAGCACAGGAAAATGTGCGGAAGCCACAATTGGTTGAAAAAGTGGCGCGAGAACTTTGAACCAATCACAGAGTGAAGTAATGCAAAACCAGACTAATTCGCTAATTACATTCGACACTCAATTGAAAACTGCTCTAATAATATTATTATTACTATTGCTGTTGTTGTCTGTTCAATCTCTTTTAGGATATTTATGATCAAAAATGCTCTTCTTCAGGTGATGGGTTGTATCTGTCGTGAGGATTATCTGAGTGGAAAGTGCTTTCAACAACCAGACATCTCAACAACAACAACAACAACACTAACATTAAAGCCAGTCCCCAAGTCACTTTACAAACCAAAAGGTGTGTACTTTAGTCCCAGCCAAATAGGCCTTTTGGAGCAAACGATCACATGGTACAAAATCCGCCATGCTGGAGGGCCAGCTCATTATTATTCCCCCACTGGGACATTAAAACAAAGGCAAGTCAAGCTTGACTGGTTCAGGTCTCTTTGTTTTAATGTCCCAGTAGGGGAATAATAATGAGCTTGCCCTCCCAGCATGGCGGATTTTGTACCATGTGATTGTTTGATGCAAAAGCCCTATTTCCTTACTTACTTACTTACTTATTTACTGTCTTTGATCAACATGAGTTCACTTGTGTCCACAAATTCATGTAATTAGATGCAGAAATTTCGATATCCAACACAAGTGTCCCTTTAAATGCCCACCTTCAACCGACAGGCTTTTCGAGCATTTGTTTTTTTATGGAAATTTGCATTGCTCATCGCAGCGACTGGTCAGTGTAAAACGCAGACTGCAGACCAGGGGTAAAATGCAGACTGAGGTTATAACATAACTGTTGAAAAAGCCCAAACCCCTTAGAAATGCTAACCTTAGGCCTAATTAGGCCTAAAAC
Source organism: Montipora capricornis (assembly GCF_036669925.1). Classification (NCBI taxonomy): domain Eukaryota; kingdom Metazoa; phylum Cnidaria; class Anthozoa; order Scleractinia; family Acroporidae; genus Montipora; species Montipora capricornis. The sequence goes on from NC_090886.1 coordinate 55,332,806, forward strand.
AATATTTAGGCTTAACTGTTAGCATTTCTAATGGGTTTGGGCTTTTTCAACAGTTAAATTATAACCTCAGTCTGCATTTTACCCCCGGTCTGCAGTCTGCAGTCTGCATTTTCCACTGACCGATTCCGAGACATGAGGGAAAAAGAGCAAGGGGACACCTCGTGACGCTTATTGAAACCTGCCTGCATCTTATTTCTTTTACGGTATTTCTGGACATACATGAGGACTGAAGTGCAAAGTGGGGTTCATTTTTGCATTCAGAGGTAGGGAAAGCGAAACACAATAAATAATTAAGGTAACAGTTCTTTTCAATCCTAGGTAGGCAAAGAGGGCAACAGGTAAGCGAAACCGAGATGTTTTCAGTTTTCCAAAATGCAAATCCCTGTTAGTCATGAAATGAGGCCTTTTTAATGACTGTCCAGCTTGAACTTTTTCACTATGGCCACGCCCATTTCAGACAACGTAGTGCTTATTATGAAAGAGCCGTGTGTCTGTAAGAACTTGCAAATGTGAATTGTAACGCTAACCACAAAACAACACTTTGTAAGAAGCCAGCCCGCATTTCAAAGTTTTGACTTTGATGTAAAGAGACTGTTGTCAGAATGTCTAAACAGGGAACTTCATGATTCAGAGAGGCTGAAGCAAGAATTTTTTTTTTTTGAGACGTTTACTTTCCGAAAGACCATTTGTCTGCACCAAAGTGTTACAGATGGGTTAATACCGTATGATACTTAAAAAGAATTATAGGAAGCCCCGATAAGAATCAAAGTAAATCTGTTAAATCTGTAACCTAAAACAAGTGTCACACGGGATGACCTTTAGTGTCATTCATTTATTTATCCTAGTAGAACTATGTGCCAGGCTCTCGAAGACGTAGAAATTTAAAAAAAAAATTCTCCTAAAGCTATAAAATTATGAATTTGCAACAACGGTGTTTTCCATTTATTTTCTGTTCAAACACTGATTCAGTATTTGTTCTGCTAAAACCGTTTAGTGTTCAGTACAGTCGCATACTTTTTAGCGTCTCGTCCAAGCTTGTCGTCTGAAGTATTTCTTCCAAATCTTTTTGATTTTTTTGGTCCACTTGTTTCCTCTTCGCGATCCACTCATCCTTCGCGGCGAATCCACGATCGATCATCAACAGCTGTAGCCAATCATAATCTGACAAAGCCTTAATCGACGCTCCATTTTCAACTAACTTCCTCAGACCAATCGCATTTTCTTCTGCAACCTGGTCCACGTGAACGTGAATATTGTGAAGATGCGCGAAACGAATCGACACGCAAACTCCTTGGTTTTGCGAGAGCCACTTGCACACATCTCTGGCACAAGTACCAGACGGTGAGAAGTTACTCATGAGTTGCAATTCCTTCAAAGCAAACAGCGGGTTTTCCTCGAGGTCTTCTATGGCTTTCTTGTAAGCGTGGTTCGTTGCGGAGCTCTTGTAAACTTTCTTAGACAGAATCTTGCCGTCTCTTCCTCTGGCAATGGCCAGTAAGAAACATTGGTTGGGCCAAAACCCGCCGGGGACGCCAGACTTCAAAATGGCTGTCAAGTCAAATTCGTCTGGAGTCGGACTGTGCGGTGCAGTTTTGGAATTAGCCATAGTGAAAGTGAAGCTGTCGTTACTTGCTTTGCAAACTTCCGGTGTTGTCAACTCTTGTCCTGTTTGTCTTGTCATTAGCGTGTCAACATAATACTCACATTTCATCATCAAATCAATAGTTCATACAGGTGTTTTATCTCAAATTTCCTCCCAAAGCAGGGTTCTATCTAGGATTTATCGTTTGGGGGAGAAGTCCCGAGTGGCCGAAGGCCACGAACTTCCTAGGGGGGTCCGGGGGCATGCTCCCCAGGAAATTTTTTGAAATGAATATGCGCTGAGATGCAATCTGGTGCATTTTGAGACAACTTTGAGAAATGTTACAGTAGCATTTTATTTTATTTTTTAGTCGTGATCACGTTCTGACAATGTTAAACTGACCTCCGATATTTGCTAACGTGAACAGAAGAGTTACCCGACACGTCTAATTCCACAAATATTTATACATACTCGTTGACTTGTTAGTACGTCAATAAAATAAATAAACTCAACAACGGCACTTTCCCATTTCTTACCGATGCTCGTAACTACTGCAAAATTCTAGATAACTGTAAACCTGTAAATAAAAACTGACCGCGGTAGATGCGACTGTTAACTGACAATGCGTCTAATCGAGTGTGAAAAATACTGGAAAACAAATCATGGCAATTGATCTTTGGAAAATTTCCCTGATCAATTCAGGATCTAAATGTACTTTCCTTCTTTAAAAAGTTGAATTGAAATTGAATTGAATTACAAAGCCAGTTTGCGCTTCTTTACACTTTTGTAATGATCAACCACTGACTCCAGGACGTAATCTGACAGCTGGTCAGGACCTTCGATGCAAATGCGCATAGTGTGTTTAAGTGCATCCGCACCGAGCCTACTGCGGAGCCTTGTTTTAATTAGCTTCATGGCGCTGAAGGAACGCTCAACAGTAGCTGTTGTCACCGGTAATACATTTGCAATCGCAGCTACCTTTGCCAAGTTCATGTGCACTGATCTCGTTGCGTCTGGATGATTTTTCCGGTATAGTTACTTATATACTGTAATGATAACAATATTTTTTTGGGGGGGGTAATTAGGCCTAAGGTTAGCTTTAATAAATGTTTTAGGGTTGTTTTTTGTACCCTGCCGTCGTCACCCCGTGTTTTCCCAAGATCCGATTGTTTTTCAAGGAAACCAACAGCAAAATGATGGTGAAGTTTGATGGCTTAAAGGCTCTTTGTTTTTAAAGATACACAGGGAATGATTATTGTGGCATCCAAAAAATATCGGGGCTTTCTAGAAAAGAGCTACAGATCCGTATTGAACAGACCTGACACTTCGTCAGAGATGAAAACATTGTTCGGTCGTTGTCAAGAGTATCATCGGGCATCTCGTCAAAAAATCCAGTTGTTTCATCTTCCTTTTAATGGTTGTCGTAAGGCTCGCGATTTTCAGCGAGGAAAATGCCAAGTGCCGGAAAATACGCATTTTATGTGATGCAAAAAAATTAGTAAAGGTGTTTCGAGCGCAATTTGGAATAAATAAGCACGAGTAAATTTTTTCAAAGACTTGTAGTCTTTGAAAGAATTTACAAGTGCTTCTTTATTCCAGATTGCAAGAGAAAAATCATGTGATTACTTATTAATAAGGTACATGAAAAAATTCGAGATGATTAAGCAGAAGCAGCGCACATGTATCACGAAATCACAGGAAAATTGCACCATGCATTGCGCCATCCAGGGCTCGCATTTGATTGGCTATCAACACGACATTTTCCTTTATTGCACTATTTCACTTTTCTGCACTCTGTTTGGGATTAATTGACGTGCTCTCAGCCAATCAACGCGCTGAAATGTTTTCGTGTATATTATTAGGAGAAAAACTGAAGTGTATCTACCACCCTCTCCACCCTCTAGAATACCAGCATACGTTGTTATCACTAGTCACTAAAAACTCATTTAGACGTCTTTTTGACTTACTGATTGTGACTTTATGTGTATGCAGTGTTACCAAAGCCATTCGTGTCTAAGGTGAAAAGAGATGTGACTGTGGATACACGGAAACCGGTCTTAGCACGTCATGACGTCAACGCTTCTAGAGCCCTGGTCCTCCCTCGACCCAGTGCCTCTCACCAGGTAAACGCTCTTCCAAAGTCGTGGTTGGAAGGAAGTTCTTGACTTTTTTAAGTCACTTTCTGCTTTGTTAAGCTCCAGAATGCGGTCTCTCTTTGTTTACTGCCTCTTTAGAACTACTTCAGACTGTTTACTCTTCAGTGAGTGGGGCTATGGATCGTTTTTACTCGTTTAACCTGTGACATTGTTCACTCAGATAAAATGAAATGTTTACATAGGAGTTTAATTCAACTCCCCAAGGACTGGCGAGATACACCAACATTTTTGCCGTGACGACACGTGCTAACGTTCTATCCTACAATCAAGCGAAGAAACAAGGCTGTTTCATTTTTCCAGGATATCCGGTTCTACCAGTTCAAAGGCTGTAATAGGCTAGTTTCGAATTGTGCAGCAACAAAAGAACAGAGTCTAGATTCAGTGGAATAATTTGCGTTCTATTTGTACAAAGGAAAA
>NC_090886.1:55339460-55351960 GCF_036669925.1 Montipora capricornis
AAGTGAAGCTATGATCCTCGCAGTTATGAACGCAATTTTTGCAATTGCGTAAAGAAGCCTGAACAATTCAGGACTTCAACGGGGTTTGAACCCGTGACCTCGCGATGCCGTTGCGACGCTCTAACCAACTGAGCTATGAAGCCTCTTTTGTTGGTAGTTCGTTTCAATTCCGCGCATTTTTTCGTCTGTTTTACAGGGATTTATCGACAGTCGTCTTTATCCCGTAATGATAATCAGTTACGAGATGCTCTTGCGATCAGTGGAGGAGGTCAGGAGCATTAACTTTGGACTGGTGATCTGCGACGAGGCGCATCGCTTAAAAAATACCAATATCAAAACTGCAACGGTGAGTCCCATGGGACATTCCCTACACTCGTCCCTCACAGATAAGAGCGCGCGCGCGTGAATTCGCCTGGGTAGGTCATTCGCCACAGCTGTGAATTCCTTTTAGCAATGAAGGAATGAACAACAAAATTGAAAGTTAGGAAACTCTCACTCGCTTGTTTGTGGTGGGCGAAACTGGCCTGGTGACCCCGGCACTCCCGTTACTTTTCCTTTTGAATCAGCTAGAGATTTTAACCTGTTACAGTAAGTAACTCTATTTCTTGATATAATTTCTTTGTGTTGCAGATAATTTCCGGATTGAAGACCAAGAGACGGATTCTTCTCTCAGGAACTCCAGTGCAGGTTTGCTCTGTCTTATTAATCCTTTAAGGTAACTAAAGAAAGACGAGAATGGACCACTTCCAGTTTTTACTTTGGTGTCGTTTTCAAAGCAAGTTCTAGTGCGCTATTGAAAGAAAGTTCCTCTCATACGCTCATTGAAACCGAGGGGAGCATTTTGTCGAAAAGGGCTCATTTTTCTCCTCCTGAGCGGTGTTTTTTTCCTTCCGTAGAATGATCTGAAGGAATTTCACTCACTCATCGACTTGTGTAATCCAGGCATTCTGGGTAAGTTTCATTTAACCCGTAACGAAAACGTCATCATCATTGACCCCAGTTGTTCAAAAGGTGGATAATGCTATCCACCGGATAAATCTCTATCCACTGCCGGGATAGCGCAATTGGTTTCACTGTGACTTATCAAGTGCATATTGATTTATCCGGCGAACAACTGGGCACTGGTGCATAGAGCTGGGAGTTCATTTGGATCGGGGGTGCGGTAGAGGGGACCAGAGTACATGGAGAAAAACTCTCGAGTCTGAGTTTGTGATCAAGTTAAACTCGGCCCACAAACGATAAGAGTGGAGAAGGGGGGTGGTGTGCGTCTATACCCCAGCCTGACTCCGAAAGGCGTTCAACATGGAGTATTATCTTCCGACAGGACTTAACTTTGGTGAAAAGATGGCACCCGATTTTGTTTTTTTGCCCACCTCGTCTAGGTACGCAATCCTCTTTTCGCCGATTATACGAGGAGCCTATCGTCCGCGGACAGCAACCTGATGCAAACAGTGAGGAAAAACTCTTGGGACAAACAAGAGCTGCCGAGGTCGGTAATTGAAGTCATCGTTTTCCGGCAAAGAGTTTAATAGAAAGTATTTATGAATTTTTTTTATTTCATATCTTTCTATCATACCTTCACCTGCTTCGGGATACAATACGAACTTTCCAGTGACTGGTGACCAGGGGCCCGTTTTTCGAAAGTCCCGAAACTTTACGGGGCATTTTCGAGTGTCAAAATTCCTTTTGTATCTCAAGAACGGAGACGATTTAAGTCGTCAAACTTCACAGACATGTTTCTTTTAGCTAGCTTGAAAACATCTTAAAAGATCGGATTTCCAAAACAAGCGGTTGGCAGTTTCACAAATGGCTTTTCGGGTCCGGAAGGTTTTCGGGACTTTCGAGAAACGGGCCCCAGATCGCTTGATACAATGTAGCTCAGATGGTAGATGGTAGATGGTAACAGGTCGTTCCACTCCAGAGTCGATCCGCCTCACGTATTATTGTGTCTAAGCACTGACTTTAGTGATGAAAAATTGGGGTTAGGATTGTTTAGCTATCATACAAGGGTCGTCAAAATTCTGTGGGGCGGATCGACTCTGAGCCGGAACGACCTGTATTCATGGTAGAGCGAGTGAGTCGCAATCGCATGGAAAGGAAAGGAACTTTATTTAAGTGTCAAGCCGTTCGAGCGCTGGAGCACTAATTGGGGACACTGTAAACTGAAATTGACAATTAACGTAAATCAAATCAAACGTTGGTTTTTGATGAGAGGGGAAACCAGAGTACCCGGAGAAAAACCTCTCGGTGCAGAGTAGAGAACCAACAAACCCAACCCACATATGACGCCGAGTCTGGGAATCGAACCCGGGCCTCATTGGTGGGAGACGAGTGCTCTCACCCCTGGATTCTTTCAGGCTTCTTTCGCAACCGCTCAAGTTGATATCACTTTCACTGAGACCGAGAAAATAGTTTGCTTGCCATGAGGTCGAATTTCGAAGGGTGTCCGAACTGAAAGGGGAATTAGTGCTTGTGTTTTGTTCGTGGTTTTGCTTTACGCTAAATTCCTTCGAGCTGAACGCCGCAAAACATAATGTCCTCATTCCATGAAGCACCATTGTATATGCCAGGGAAAGAGCAGCAACCAGAGCAAGCTAAAATGATCTGCCTCTTCCTATTTATAGACCCTATGCAAAAATGGCTACCTTTAAATTATTCTTTTGTTCATATTCAAAATAGCCCAACTAACCTCGTTTTTGAGAAAAAAATTCTAAAGAATTTGTTATCCCGAACGAGGTTTTTCTCACGCGGCTCAAACTTGAAAACGTCGGCCCGACTTTTTCAAGTTTTGATCGATCAAATGCACATGCGCAGCTCATGATACTGCCCCTTTAAAGGCAGCCATTTTTGCATAGGGTCTATGCAAAAAGAGCATTTAAGAGAGAGAACCACTCTATTGGATAATAAAAGAGGTAACCACTGATCATGAAATTTTGGTTTCATATTTTTTTTTCCAGCTTAACAGATTAACCAGTTTGTTCTTCTTAAGACGGACGTCAGAAGTAAACAGCCGTTATCTTCCTCCCAAAGGTATCGAATTACAGTGAACTGTATTGTAAAAGTTGTTTCAGTTGTCTTTTTCTTTATTTTCGAAGCCTTTTAAACTCGAGTTAGTTCTGCAATTTGATTTTTTTATACCGAAAGTTCGTCGTTCTTTTCAAAGCAAATGCCGTTAGGGTTATGTTGGATGCATCTTTCATACCTTCAGAATGCGGGCTTCCGTCGCCAATCCTTTCCACAGCAGTTAAAACTCGACTTTTTGAACCCCTGTATAAAGAAAAAACGAACGATTTTCCTGAGCCCGCTGTAAGTATGAAAAAAACCTCGATACAAGAAAAGCTTATTGTGAGTGATTCCCAGCGTATCCCTCGAAGCTTCGATAAATCGATTTTTCAATGTAATCGAGTTTCGTTTTTCACTTATTTGTGCTTTTAACTCGAACCTGTTTGTTGTTGCTTTATTTCTTACAGTGGAGTCCGTTGTTTTCTGCCGCCCCAGTCTCCTGCAGCTTTCTCTTTACCGCCATCTTCTCAAGTCACGTGTTTTGAGGTCATGTCTGACGTCATATGCCTTGGGCGGCCCTCGTCACTTGGTGTGCATAAGTGCTCTGAAGAGGCTTTGTAATGATCCGAGTCTCATTTACTCGCAATGCCAAGACAGAAGTGATGTGCCGCCAGATAGTTGGAATGTCGAAGAGGTAACTTGCATTTTTTTAGTTTTTTCTTTAATTTTTTTTTCACCAGACATCAGAGTTTCCGATAGCTTTTCAAAGTACCGGATATGATAATAAAAGTACCGGGCATGGTTATTTTCCATCACGGGTGTAAGGCCGATTGCAAGTACCTTGGGAGAAAACCCTCAAGGAGACCTGGGTGCCCTATAAATAACTAGAAATGGAACTCTCAGAAATTATGTTTACACCGAGATTGGAGAAAAAATATTAAACTTATCTCGTGATTGAATGCCAACAGATCGATTATTCCGTTAAGTGAGCAAAAATCGCAATGTTACATCTTGTTATTTTGAAGGATTTATTGCGCGTGATTGTCGTATGTTTCTTCAGCCCACGGCTTCCTGGGATACACATATCCAAAAAGAAAATAATAATAAGAAGAAGAAGAAGAAGAAGAAGAAGAAGAAGTTGGACGTCAGACAATCTTATGATTGACAGAATGGTGACGTTAGATTGTCACAGAGGAAAACGAAGCCTAAGCATGGCTTGGGTAGACGTAAAGAAGGCGTATGACTCGGTGGATCACAGCTGGCTGCTTGAAATTATGGAAGTTCACCGCTTTCCTTCCTGGCTTTGTACAGTCATGAGATTCTTAGTTGCAAGCTGGAATTCTAGTATTGTTACTACCACCAAACGTGGTCCCGAAACCTCTCGTTGTATTCGATTTAACAGGGGATTTCCGCAGGGAGACTCACTCTGCCCGCGCCTCTTTACGCTATGTTTAAATCCAATAGCCTGGTCACTGGAAGCTACTGAGGGATATAAGTTGTCGAAGCCTATAAGCGCCAAGGTATCCTATCTAATGTATATTGATGATCTGAAAGTGTTTGCGTCCTCTGAAGCTAAGCTCAACAGAGTTTTAAAATCTATCAGTGCCGCCATGGCGGTCATTAGACTAACATGGAATCCTAAGAAATGCAATGTGATTCATGTGAGGAAAGGGGCTCAAGTGCATGATGCAGCAGGTGTGAGGTTAGGTCACGAGGGGGTCGTGGAAAGCCTGGACGCGAGTTCTAGTTACAAGTTTCTAGGGGTGAGAGAGTCGGTGATGCAGGATGAGAAGCTGGCATTGAAATGTGCGGCAAAGGCTTACCTGCAAAGGTTGTCATTAATTTGGAGTAGCCCTTTGTTTGATTCCAACCGTGTGACTGCAAGTAACCAGTTTGCTCTTCCAGTCCTCTCCTATTTGATGTGGACTCAACATTGGCCTATTACAGAGCTTAGAGTGATCGACAGAGAGGCGAGACAGATAATATGTGAGAACGGAGGGAAGCATCCGCTAAGTTCGACGGCTATGTTGTATCTACCCAGGGACAAGGGTGGGCGTGGCCTACGCGCAATTGAGCAAGAATACAAGCTAACAAAAATCAAATCTGCAATTAAGCTGTATGAGAATACAGATCCTACCATGAGGTTAGTTCAGAAGTTTGAAGAGAGGGCGAGTGAGAAGGGATTCACTTTGTTGGTTAAGGAGGCATGCAAGTACGCGGAGGAGCTGGGCACGGGTTTGACTTTGAACTATCCGAACCCGTCATGCAGCCCGCGCCAAGCACCGGATATAGAAATTCTAGGGAAGAAAGTTATTTGAGGAGGACTGTGACGGAGAAGTTACAGGAATAGATTGACAGCGAGCAGTGGCATGGTCGCTTTCTGTGTCCAGTTTGCTCGCTTTGTCGCTTTCTGTGTCCACGGTGGAAGGACGAAGATCTGAGCATGGATGAGTGTTTTGCTTGGCTACGGGAGTGGCCCTCAGCATCCACCCACACGATTACCAGGGTACTGGAGCTTTACGAACAGCTCGCCCCTACTAGAGTGTATACACAGATCAAAACAGGAACTTCACAAGGAGAGATCACGTGTAGGTTGTGCGGAGGCGCTGCAAAAACTCTTGCGCATGTTCTTGTGGGATGTCCTGCTTTAGCACAGTCCAAGTACTTGGAGCGACACAACGCTGCACTTAAGATGTTGTTGTTTGAGGTGTGTAAAGACCTGCAGCTAGTGGACTCAGTACCACCATGGTACTCGTTAGTGGCACCCAAACCAGTGTACGAATCTCCGGAAGCTCAAGCTTACTGGGATGTACCAGTGTATGCGGAAGAAAGCCATGTCAAGGGCAACAGAGTGGACGTCAGATTTGTGGATCACAGGAGGAAACGAGTCTGGGCAGTTGAAATGAGTTGCCCCTGGTTAGACAACCGTAGAAAAAAGGAGAGGGAGAAGACGGAAAAGTATGCTCCACTGCGCTGGGTGTTAAGGAAGCAGTACCCTGGCTATGTCGTGGAACAGTGCAACGTAGTGATTGATGTGCTAGGCGGTTGGTCTAAAGATTTAGAGAAAACAATAAAGAAACTTGTGGGCGCTAGAGGAAAGGAGGTTCTCAGAAAGATGCAGAAAGCTATTATCTCAAGTTCGCTTAACATAGCGCGGGCCTTCAAGGCTACCGTCAAATAATTTTACGAAATTTAGAAATTAGAGAGTGTTAGAAAAATTTAAGGAAACTTTTTTTAATTTTTTTTTTATATATTAGGATTTTAGGATTTAGGATTTTAAGGATTATTATTAATTTCTTTTTTTTTTTAAATGTATTTTATCATTTTAAAACTCTGCTTTATATAGAAACTTACGTTCCGTAAGAGGACATAGGCTACGCTTTGCGCCCTATGTACTTTTAATATTAGAGCATCCATACGTGTATACTGCAGATGATGATAATAATAATAATAATAATAATAATAATAATAATAATAATCACTTTATTGAAGTGTCAAGGTTATTTAGCCGAGTACGAGTGCTCTACTAATTCAGAAGACTACAAATTAACTGAAATCAGAACAAAATAAGTCAAAAGTTGATATTTGTGGAGAGGGGAAAACCGAAGTACCCGGGGAAAAACCTCTCGGAGCACAGTAGAGAACCAACAAACTCGACTCACATATGGCGTGGAATCTGGGAATCGGTACCGGACCACATTGGAAAAACCTTAAATAACAATGACCACAACCAGGTTTTCTGAGACTACGAAACTGATCACCCCCAGCAAACCATTGTTTCAACAAAAACCGCTGATCAGCAACCTGGTTCAGGTCATTGCTGTCTAAGGTCTTCCGCCACATTGATGGAAGGCGAGTCCTCTCACCCCCTGCGCCAGCCCTGTTCCCCAGAAGAAGCTAACAAATAACAAATTTATCGCGTCAAAATGATAAACGATCGGACGAAACGTGCGGCCTCAAACTAGAACCCTGGGGCATTGATTGCTGCGAGCTGGGTTTATTGTGGGAGTTTTCTCTTTAGCTCCTTCCAGAATCCCAATTTTGGGTAAAGGAGAGCTGCCCGTGCAAATACTTGAAAAACACTCGGGTCTCTAAATCGTGAGGGACTAAAAATTTAGACCAAGAAATGAACTTGTCCATTTCTTTTCTTTTTGTCCTCAATGACTCCAACAGGGGATCGAGAAAAATCTCTCAAGCCTTTTTGTATACGATAAGCTTTTTAATTGAAAAATGGGACTAAAAATATGCCTAACTATGTAACAATAATTGAAGAAACCTAAATATTCTCCTAACTACATCTAGTACATTTAAAAAAAAATTAAAGAAAAAACAGTTTAAGAAAAAGCAAGGAAGTCGGGGAAAATTTCGTCATAGAGCAGAGTTCGCATGTTGTTCCGATCCTGTTTTGGGAATCGCATGCCTCGTTTTAACGACTTCGTTATTCTGGACAGTTTTAAGATGTGTGGAGCTATGTTTTCAGTTTCCCCATTCAAATAGTTCAGGCAGCGTTAAGATATGTTTAGTTGCGTTGCGAGGCCGAAGACAGCTTGGCTCCAGAGACGCTTATACTTTAGAGTGGATGGACCTTGTTCGATCTCCGTGCAAACCACTTTCGAGGCATCCTCTGGGTTTTCATATCTCCTTGGTAAAGGCCACCGTTCCTTTGCCCTTGAAGATCTACGCCAGAACTGTTTTGTGACTCCACCGAGGTGGAACCCGACGAAGAACTTGTCGAACTTTCGAGGTCGCTAGCGTTTACACCAAACACTCTTGAAAAATACTGGCCTGTGGCATTAAGGTACAGTTCAGTATTACGGGGTCCATGGGATTCGGCGCTCGACAAAATAGATTTCTTAATCCTCTTTATTAATGATACTTTGTAAGCGCGGTCTCTTTCCTCTCTACTTGGAAATTTGTTCTTGGGCTTTTTCTTTGGTGCTTTCTTCAATTTTTCGTCAGCAAGTTTCTCCTTATGCTTGAGTTTCTTGGTATAGATCCGATGCCATTCTGATGGACTTGGCAGTGGTGCTGTAAAGGAGGTTTTCCTGTGGTGCCCTGATGTCTCCGGCCGATCATTCGCCAAGTTGCTGCTTTTGTGATCTTGGCCGTTGCGTCCCTTTTTGTTTTCTACGCATGCGCCGGAGGGTGCATCATCCTCTCTCTCATTTGTATGTCGCCGGTTAGCATCACTCTTGCTTTCCCGGTGAAGTTGTTCTCTGTTTGTGAAGTCGTCAGTTTCTTCAAGGTCTATGATCTCTAAACTCTTGTTTTGCATGAGTTTTGTTTGGCGTCGACCTTTTAATCCTCCGTTGTTTCTTCCTGACGCTTCTTTTTCCTCGTTGTCTGTTCCTTTTTCTCGCTTCCCTGCTATCGTAGACTTTCCACTCTTACAATCGACAGTCTCCCCATTCTCTTTGCATTCCTTAACTTCGATTCTCATTACATTTTCTTTTTTCTTGTTTGATCCGAGCACAGAACCACAGGTCCCCATTGTAGCGCTTTTTGTGGTAAAAGAAGAGCTTTCCGTTTTGTTTCCTCGATTATGACGTAAAGGATATTAGAGACTGTTAAGTGCTAACTCTCGCGCGCATGCTATTTGCACATGCCCATTTTTAACTTGGCTCAAACCAGTTTCAACACTTGAAAGAAACGTTCTTATCAGAAGGATTAGCACTAAAACACTTTATCACTTAACAGCAATGTTATCGTACCATATCAAACACTTATTATTGCTGAAAAAGATTCGGTCATTTTTGTGACGTAAAAAGTTACCGCGGCAACAGGAAAGCCTTTCAAAAACACCCCGTATTTTGGCTTTAGTTACTCATACCTGAAAAGCCACCGGGCACCGGTGGCCCAGTTGGTTGGGCACTCAGTTTGGTTTGAGCCACCTGAACCTTTCTCTCAGTTGTGATCCTTAAATTCGATTGTAAACAGGTTATACAAAATGCCTAAAATAATTGTTTTCGCGTATTGTTCTGAGTTCGCAAAAGCGAGGCTTGTGCTGATTCCGGTACGAGAAATACCTTCCTGCATCATTGCTAACTGTTTTATCATCATTCCCTAGAATGGAATAAAATGTACCGCTTCTCTGCGAAATTTAGATTTAACGTAGATATTCAAAGAACCCCCATAAATTTTCCTCACTACTTATTTCCCACAGGAATCGTCTTTATACGAAGGTCTTGAACGTTGCTTTCCAGAGGATTACAACCCAGATAATTGTACGACAGACTACTCAGGGAAACTGCAAGTTCTCGGCAAAATGTTGTCACACATGCATCACACAGGAGCAAGAGTGGTGCTTGTGTCAAACTACACCCAGGTAGCATTGAATAGGCAGGCTTGGATGAAAGTGCGCATACACCAAATTTCAAAATGGCTGCCATTAAATTGTTCTTTTATCCTCCTTTAAGCTAATTGACCTGATTAGCCTCGTTTTGTACCAAAACGTCTGGGCCCGCTTGTTCGAAAGCTAATTAACTTAACCCAGGATTAGCGTAAACTATTGTTTCATGTTTTCAACTTTTTGGTGAAAGTTTCTTTTGTTTATTTTTGTTTTTCGAGATTGAGTTCTACTGTAAAGTTCTGCAGAATATCAGCGTTGAACAGCATTTGGGAGTAGAGAAATAAACTCCTTGGTTAATTTTTAATCTGCTTTTGAACAACCGGACCCTGAAGTAGAATTTGTAAAGATCATCGCAGTTGTAAGCAAACCTGAAAAATCCGGGCATGAATCCCTCGATTCGCTCTGACGAAGGGCTAACGCTCGAAACGTCAGCTTTTAGAATCTCTGTACGGTGGCCAATTTACATTATCAACTCCGTTGATAAAACCAAATTTTTGTATACTACTTCCCCACCGACGCAGCACCACAGTTTCTTTAGAAACTACCCCTTCATTCATGAGAGGAGTAATCCTGTAGCTGCTATTCCCGGATTATTTTTTTCATTAGTCCTTAAGCGGGATTCGAATGATGACCGTCAGGGGGGATGGGGGGAGCCCATTACCCTGAGCCTCCATTTTCCATGTTAACCCTCTGGGTCAACCCTGTCCCGTATCTTTTTTTTTTTATTTTTAGAAGCAGCTCCCAAGACGGTTTTTCGTGGGTGCTTTCGCAATAGCCAATCATAAGAGACCTATGGTCGGCTTTTAAGGCTGATTAGTCACGGTAGCAAAAGAATGATTCATTGGATGCCATTTTTGTATAACGGCTATAGTGGAACTTTAATTTAGCCAACACCTTTTTACCGTTAAAATAAACTCTGCTGGTTTAAATTAGGAAATTGATGGTTCCAAGAAGCTTGCACATCTCGGCGCCAACTTATTTTCGGTTCGACTGCTTGGTTTTTTTCTTTAGCTCCGACGATTGCGAAGTGGATTGGGTCCCCTGTGCTCTCCGGTTGTCGCATTTGTCATTTTGAGGTCGTTATTGGGATCAACTGTTTTGACGGAAACATGGTGAGGTTGAAATGGTTTAAGTTCTTAAAAAGAACGTTTTTCAACTTTTCGACGTGTTTTTGGTTAGAACTGAATATCTGACCCCTGGGACTAGTACTACAAGTCAGATCTAGTCGCTGTGAGGTGAAAAAAGCATCAGATGCCCGAGCCTGACCTTAAAACTGAACTTGACAACGACTGCCAAACTCATTTTTTGCAACCATTTCAACCTTGGTTGAATGCGGCCGAAAAACCTCCCAATGGAACGCGAAAAACACTCGACTTAGTTATTTAACTTGGCAACAGTACGACCTAATCATTATAAATTCTTGTTTGCGATGTATGTAATTACCAGCTCACTCGAAGCAAGCCTTGAGTCCTCTTCTTAAAACAAGCGATAACCCTTCAATACTGATTTCATTTCCTCTTTCTCTCTAGACGCTCGACTTACTTCAAAAGCTCTGCGAAACCAGAGATTACGAGTTTATGCGACTTGATGGCAAAACACCTACAAGCAAACGGCAATCGCTGGTGGATCGGTTTAATGACAAGTCCTGTAAAATATGTAAGAGTATGAATACCCTTATTTAGCGACTCCTCTTTCGCCTATGATCACCCTATCCTCCCTCTGTTATAAGATTTGTTCAACTCGCTTTCATTGGCGATCCAAGGTATAATTAAGGATTATTTTCTTAATTGAAGGATCACCTTTTTCTCGAATTAGCATTACTTTATTTGTTTAAGTTATCGTTGAGCCTTGTTCTATTTGGTATAGCTACTTCAAAGTCTCGTAGGGAACATAAAAGGTAGATTTTTCTCTGTGGTTTTAGAAGTACAAAACCCCTCTCTTTATCTTTAATCTCGTTAAAATCATGTGGCGGAAAGCCATCCATCTGCGTACAATATGGCCGTTAAGCTTAAGTTGTCTCACATTCACGCATTTCTTTATTTAGTCGTGTTTCTGTTGAGTTCTAAAGCTGGTGGAGTGGGCTTAAATCTGATTGGTGCCTCCAAACTTGTACTCTTCGATATTGACTGGAATCCAGCCAACGACATTCAGGTAAAATATTTCAAAATATCTCAGAGTTCGTTATATATGCAGTTGACAGACTTTTGCAATTTCTCAACAAATTAAATAGATGCCTATGATGTACTTATCAGCCACTTTGATGCCTTGCTCAAACTGGCAAGTCACTCAGTCTGACTTTTTAGGTTATTTATATTTACAGGCCATGGCAAGAGTTTGGAGAGACGGACAGAACAAGACAGTTCACATTTATCGTCTTCTGACAACGGTAAAGTTAATTGAGATCCTGTTTTTTTTTTACAACATCAACTTGCGTGAACTTTAGCCTAGACGTTTAACCAACGGAGTTACTACCTTGTTGCTGACAACAAGAACCATTTTATGCTCGGATAATGCAGGGAACTATCGAAGAAAAGATTTACCAACGCCAAAGCGCCAAGCAAGGTTTGAGTGGAACAGTAGCTGATGCAAAGGAGAAGCTGAAAATTGAGTTTACACGGGAGGAGCTAAAAGTAAGTCGTGATGCGTTCAGCTTGAGTGAGTTTGTCCCCCACAAGATTACTGAGAAATCTTAATTTTTCTCTTAATGTCTCGTATTTACTTACAGGACTTGTTTACGCTTCACGAAAACACCCTTTGTTTGACGCATGATCTTTTGGAATGTACATGTTTGACTTTGGAGGTGAGCAACATTTGCATGACGTCACTCTGGACTTTACTATTACACTGGCTTTAGAGTCAGTTCTTCATTGAAGGGGCTCAGCGTCCTAGAGAGTTCAACTCTGTCGACTGCGGTTCCAGGGTCCTCTCTTTCTCTCTCTCTTTCTCTCTCTCTCAACGACAAGAGAACAAATAAAGGAGTCCCTTGGTACGAGTTTTCAACTATGTGATTAACCCGCAGTTGGCGCAAAGCTGCCAATACCCTTTGGCACGAGCGCAACGTTAGTCCCAAGGATTTTTGCGGGCCTGCAGGCTCTGCGACCCCTCGTCAATAAAGCCCTGGGGACGATGATGTCCAGCGCGCTCTTAA
>NC_090886.1:55356960-55376960 GCF_036669925.1 Montipora capricornis
GTTGCGCCGCCACCACTGTACCACGCCTTCTTGTTTATTTGCAGATGACGACGATGATGATAATCCTGAAATTGAAGCTGATGAAGCTGCTGGTGAGGTTCGGTCTCGCCCCACTGTTCATACACCAGGACCCTGGTTTGACCGCATCTTGGGTGCGTACTCAGGAAATATTTCATTGTCATTCATGTGTAACTTTATCATCATCACCGGGCAGTAAATGACAAGTCTTGTTGCAGCGTTTTCATTCCTCATTTCCAGTGCTTCATTCCACAGGTCTGATACACTCTGGGAATTTTCGTGGTGTTTACAAAAAGTACCTCGACAACCTGAAACAACGGGAGTCTGCTGACACGACCACTGAAGAGTTATCGCGTCGCAACTCGCTCCAAGGCCCCGTGAGACAGGTGTACGTCAAAGAAGAGAGGAGTCGCAAAGGTCACCACAATTATCATCATCATCATCACAGACACAATCAACATAGTAGAAGATCAAGTATGAACTGTTTTCGATTGTATTTTGTTTATTATTTTTCAAAGCCTAAACACGAGGACGTTACTCCATTTCAATTTCGCGCCAATTGCCAATTTGTTTCATTCCAGAGCAATGGACTGTAACTAATTGCAAGGATCAACTGAAGAGAGTGTAGTGTAACGTGAAGTGCTAGATTTCTATCCCGTATGAACCATGTGAGCGTTATCCCTACTGATGGATCTGGGCCCACACAAGGACAGAGAAAAACTCTGACCAGGGTGGGAATTGAACCCACGACCTTCGGGTTAGATCTCCGCCGCTCTACCGACTGAGCTACAAGGTAGACGGGAGCAGGCCGTGGGAACAATATGGGATAGAAATCTAGCACTTCACGTTACACTACACTCTCTTCAGTTAATTCTGTTCAAAATATAAGTGCTACACGGCCAACGTTTGTATAAACGTAACCTTTCCTTGTAATTGCAAGGATCGTTTGTCGAGTCCAGTCCGATTTGCGTACTTATCATCCTCAAATTGTTTCAGCGGGGTTGTTTGGGGTGTATGTTGTCTCTTCCTTGTTTCGCGGCGCTTGGGAATGTTAGTTAACCCAGTCGCCTGGCTGTCGTTGCAAACGGTCTGGGTGGGAATCTGTCGGAGACAAAACTTTGGGTAACCAAAATTTCAAACACCGCTGTATGGCAACGAATAGGTTTAATGACGATGGAAAGAGACGAAGATTGTGAATGAAGAAAGTGGATGAAGACTTTGCACGGAAAATGGGTTGAAACTCTAAGGAAAGGAAAAAGGAAAGGAATTTTATTTTAGTGTCTAGTCGTTCTAGCGCTGGAGCACTATTGAGGGACAGTGTAAACTGAAATCAACAAATCAAATCAAATGCTGGTTTTTGAGGAGAGGGGAAAACCACGGTACCCTCTTGGTGCAGAACCACATATGACGCCGAGTCTGGGAATCGAACCCGGGCCACATTGATGGAAGGCGAGTGCTCTCACTGCACCCCCAAAAAGATAACAAAATGAAAGGTTACCAGACCCACCCTAGTCAGATTTTCTCTCCGTCCTCATTCTGTGGGTCCATTTCCATTCCATTTCGACTGGTTGGCTCAGTTGGTTGAGCATCGGACTGCTGTGCGGGACGTCGCGGGATCAAAAACTATGGCCGGACCAACACTCACTTTCAGGGTCTTTAAATAACTGAAGAGAAAATGCTGCCTTTGTAATGACATCTGCAAATGGTTAGACTCCCTAGTCACCTCGGGTAAGGACTATAAAGTGTATGCCCCGTCTCACAACCCTTCAATGTTCATAACCCTGTGGGTCGTAAAAGAACCCACACATGCATTTGTCGCATGTAGTTCCCGGTGTTGTGGTGTGTTCCATGTGTACAGCTATATAGTTGATCTCCAAGTCTAGTGCATTCTGATTTAGGAGTATCCACTTAAAGCATCAAATCATAGGAATAAAAATTGCAATTAAAATTACAGTCTAATAGATATCAGAATATAAAAGTTGTTTTGGTTTTATAACCTTTTACAGAACACAGTAATAAAGAGTTCCGATTCAAGGCATTTTATCCTATCTGCTTTTTGTCTCAGAGGTAAAGAAATGGGTGAATGTGAAGATTGTAAACCAAGTTGGCTCGCGCGTGAAAATAAAAGCGAACAAGATCCTTCCGAGTGCTGTGTTAAGCAGCGGCGAAATCTTCGTTTATCATCGGCTTCTTAACGGAACTGACCGAAAGGCCACGATCACTATCAAGGCAATCGATGAGTATACGGATAAACCATTGATCATAAATGGAGAAAAAACTTTTTTTGTAAGACCGACCACTTATGGTGAAACACAAGAGGCCTATATTGCCAGAGAAGGTAAGCGGAAACTCAGCTTTGAGTAACAAAAAAGTGACGAGTAAGAAATGGGTCTCGTTCAGATTTCCCTAAATTGTTACCCCAGGAGAAATTAAATAAGCAATGGAGATAAATTTCTAGGAACACTAGGCTATTCTAGTAACATTGAACTTGAGAAAAAAATTGAGTTTCGGGGGGAAGTAACTACATAGTCCTGTGGATTTTTCCCATTAATGTTATTTATAAACAGTCGCCACGCCCTTTAAAATTTTCAATAAAAGTTGTAAATTACTAATAGAACAAGCCACGAGGAGGCGGAAAAACGTTTCACATCATGATAATAGTGACTGATACTTCCGAAGATGGTCTTAGCTTAACTGTTACGTAAAATGAATCAATCCGAGCTTGCGCTCACGACCTTAGAATGCTTACGTCTTTCAACTGATGGGTGTATTGTGTAATTATTGGGTCTGAAAAAGCTGTACATCTAATCTCGTTCACTGTAGATACGAGGAGTGGTATCCTCCATGCGCGTCACGGCCACATTGTCAAGAGTTTAGGCAAGTGTTTTTTTTTTTTTTTGTTGTTTTTGTCTTTTTACGACCACGGAAAACGACTGTTACGACTTCACACTCCTCCAACTATGAACGTTGTCAGGTACCGTTTGTTATGACGATTTGTAATTATTATTTTGTTTCTTGAGGGAATATCAATTAAAACTTATTCACCATTTGCTTAAACGCTTGAACTAGGCTCGGGCTGTTTAGGATTTAAAACACAAGTAACCGAAAGTGTAACTTTAGCTTTCCATCCCCTCCAAGAATTATACTTAAAAGAATTCCATAGCCTGCGTAGCTGGCTATGGCGTGAGAGGCAGATAAGCCGTGCGGAGAATGGGAGGCTCGTGCCAACAATACCGCTACGCAGGCTAAGAATACCACAGATCAAGGAATTTCGCAATCTGGTAAGAGGTTAGGAGAAGCAGAGATGCGGATTTTAGTAACAGATTTTTAACGAAAGTCTCTTCTTGCATTAAGTAGTTAAACACAGACTCCTGTTCATGTTTTCCAGTATTCGCAATTAGCTATCCTTAGCTTACGGAAATACTGAAGCGAATCGAGAAATAATGTGTATTCTATTCCGGAATTGTTGTTAGGAAGCGGTAACCGATGGTTCTACGTAAAACTTATAAACCACGCTGGAGGCCGAGCAAGAATCGTCTCAGACCAGATTCTCCCGGCCACAACACTTGATGTGGATGAATCGCAAGTGGAGTACGCACGCTTGGAGCCTGGTGACGAATATAAGAGAATTGTACTGAGAGCAGTGGACGTGAAGAATAAAGAACCTCTTCAGCTAAATGGAGAATACACGCTGGGCTTAAGGCCCGATGACTCGGGTGATGTCGCTAGAGTGAAAATTACACGAGGAGGTAATTTTCAGCTCATTTTTACGTCCAACACTCTAACTTCAGCCTCTTTAATTTATAAATGTTAAAAGCGTGACTTTTCTTTCCTTCGCTTTATTTTAGATACAATTTATGCAAAATGTGATAACTTTGAACCCATGCAAGAAAGTGCTTTTGAATATCAAGTATCAACGGATGAAATGAAGAGTTGGTTTGATGCTGTTAGAGCTTGCAAGGTACTCATAACTTAAGAAATTAAGAAATGAATAGGAAAGTGGCAAAAACAACTTTTCGAAGTAGTTTTTGTCAGAATGGCCAAGTCTTAATTGGAGTCGGAACATATCATGGGTTTTGGGTCATCCTCGTTGCGGACAATCTTAAGACGAAATCTTACACCAGGTCTGTAGCAAGTAGAAACAAGAAAAGAAGAAAACAGAAGCTGATAGTCAACACCCAAGTTAAAGGAGCCAGCCCCCTCATGAATGCAGCATGTGATTAACTCAATTAATGACGAACAGATGTGTCTATGACCGACCTGTAAGGTTGATTTTAACTGTCTTCTTATAGCTTTGTAATGCGGAACTACTAAGCGTGCATACGCGAGAAGAAAACGAGTTCATCACGGACCAACTGCGCAGGTCAACTGAAGTGAATAAACTGTGGATTGGTATGTCATACAAAGAGGAAAAACGAATGTGGTCCTGGATCGATGGTTCGCGCTACAGGTAAAGTGCTTTGCACATCGAGCGAGGATAAAGACGCGCCGAGAGCGTCACGTTACACGTGGTTCTTTTCAGTGGTTAGGGCTCTTGCGCTGAAATCCGGAAATCCCGGATTTAAGACCCGTTCCGACCACTCCTTTAATTTGATCCTCGTAGTCCCTGGTTCAATAAATCGGATGCACTTCGTCTAGACAATATCCAATGGGTTGCCACCGGCCAGTTGGAATTCTCAAAATTTGCTGTTGTGTTCTGTTGTTTCATTTTAAATATTTGGCAAAATCAGGCAAAAGCGGAGAGAAATTGGTGTGAATCGGATTGGCTAAAATTTGGCACGAGCTTCTAGGGCAAGTTATTACAAATGCGAAACCGTAGTAATCGACACTCAAGTAAAGGAATAACCATTGTGACCAGACAAAAGAAGTGCTTTTTGTTGTCTTGTTCACCCTAGATACCAAAACTGGAAGGAAGGACAGCACTATGACGGTAAAGATGAGCAGTGCGGTATTGTGTACCAGCGGTATGACTGGGGGAGATGGGATGACGACAACTGTTACAAACCTTTCGGTTTCATCTGTAAAAGACGTGAGTACATTAAGGATCAAAGAACCTCCTTTGCTTTACGATGCAGTCACTCACGATGGAAATCGAGGCGTTTCTCTGCATGTTGCTAGTTTTGATCAGGTGGCGACGTCGACTGGTTACGCGTCACTTTTCAAGATGGGTTACATCCGCTTTGGTTGGTTCTGTGATGTTTGCATTGCTATTTTCGGTGTTTCGGTGGATTGTTTCATCAGCGGTCCGCTGTCTTACGGCTCTTCTGTTCTTGTTCTTGTGTTTCTTGATCGTGGGTCAACCTCGTTCCCAGGGTCTCTCTTCTCTGCCTCCTTTGTCGGGGAGGCAGAGAAGAGAGACCCTGGGAACGAGGCTGGATTGTGGGCATCCATACTTCCGGAATTTGCTAATCATCCCGTTGATGTTTCTAGGGTGTAGGATCTTTTGGTAATCCTTACAGGGACTTTTAATTTGTACTTAATTTATTTCAGATCGAAGAAGAAACGCGGAGAAAACAGGAAATTATACTGACTCATCAATCGAGAAGCGAGGTGAGCAGTGGGTTCAATGGCGTAAAAAGCGCGCGGAAATTCCACCTTCACGGAATCATTTCAAATAAGCTCTCGCAAGGAATAAAGGATGGATTTCATATACGGATAACGATATCTCTTGATTTATTTCTCAACTCATTTACCGTGAATAAAATAAAACAACAAAATCAAAATCAGTGAACTCGTCGACCATTTATGATTGTTATGTCTGTCCTCAAACTCGTTTAGTAACCTCTCCGCCGAGCAAAGCCCAGTTTATCTCCAACTTAAATCCTGATATTATAAATCGGCCCAATGAAGACCTGCCTATTGGTTGTCATCTTACAGGATGCCCAAACATTTTATCAGAGTGCCCATCCCTGTGTCGGATTGTCCGGTCTCCCGGATCTTGCCCAAGGTGCGACTGTGGACAACTTGTTAAAGGTTCGTACTGGTTCGTACTGGGATAGTAGACAGACAGACAGACAGACAAACAAAACAGTATTCAAGCACGATGATAACATTATCAAACCCCTGCAGCTTGTGAATCCAGCGTACATGTATTTATCATAAAACTTGAGACAACTTCAAGTCAACGTTAGTCATTGACCCGCGGATGTAAACCTCTACATCACTTTTGAAAATCCCAAAATTACCTGCAAAAACTAAAACGTAACTTGACGTCTAAATCCTGCAAGCCCTTTCAACATATTCCAAAACCCCATACACTTGCAAAATCCAAAATCTAACATTGGCCGTTTAGGCTTAAGTTTCCCTTAATATCGACTCTTTGAAAATACCACTCGAACGCCGAAAGTCTTTTTGCTAGGTCCTGTGGGTTTGTGTTTGTGAGGTCTTTTTACCGGAAGTCCGATTCATAGCGTTCAAAATTGTGAGGACTGTAAAGGGATGCACTTCCGATTAGGAGTTTCAAAGCGCGATACGTAATCGAGTCTTGCTCTTGAAAACGGTCTCCCCGCAAAGATAGAAAGATCACAACGAGAGGAAATGTCTGTTACAAAGTTCGTGACTGAAAAGCACTGGTTGTTCACCCAATCACATTACAGAAGATAAATGTTGCTTATGGCGAACTGTTGAACCTTATCGTGCGTCCGGCTTTTGCATCGTCTTGCACTTAATGTTTCCAATAACAAACAAAAGGTGCAACCATGTGGTTTGAATAGCAAATCTTGGAACAGGTGCCACACAGCAAGCGTGAAGAACTGGTACCACGGCCAGTGTAAAATGAAAAGCACACTAGTAGAGGATTTCGTGCAATCTGCATTTTGAACCTTCGTCAACAAGACCTTAGTTGTTCAAAAAGTGGATGGCTCTATCCAGCGATTAAGCAATATCAAAACCTCTGGATGATTTATGCAGTGAATACTGAACGTTGTCCACCTGTCGAACCACTGAAGCATATTCGAACAACTTTCACTTGCAACGAAGTGAGACACGAAAGTGCACGTTTGCGATACTTTTCAATTGAGAGATTTAGCAATGCATGTACTGCAACCGGGAAAGTCAAGCTGAAGTTTGCGTTTGACCAACTTTGATGTTAGTTGAGTCCTTGTTTGTTAGCTACGAAGATTGAGCCACTTCTCTTTTGAAGGAGACAATAGCCCTTTTCGCGGCTAGTTTTTCTCATTTGCACTACAATACAATCTAGCTAGCATGTATGTGAGGCAATTTCGGGCTATTTTGTAGTTTTGATCCGAAATTGCCTCGCATCCACGTTAGATTACATTTTTTTGCAAATGAGAAAAGGGGCTATTGAGAATAAGAGAATTTTTATGCTTTTATGGCATGAAGTAGCTTGCCGTTCGCTGCTTCATGTAAACGCGATGCTAAAGTTCTCTATTAATTCTCGAAACTCTCTTATATTATTTTCGTTTGACGTAGTGGATAATCTTTCCGTTCTGAGAAAAATAATTCAACAATTGCCTTTTATCTTAGGTTTCGACACTATGACACCTGAGGAACAGGCCAAGGTTAGCAATCTCTTCTCAGAGGCCAATCATCAGACACACCAAGCTGGTCTTCACAAACGTGCCATGCGGCGCTTCACTATAATGCGAGAGGCCAGCCGTTTAATGGCCGAGTCACGTAATCTTCAGCTGGCAGCTGATCAAGAAGGCATCCCTTTGAATGTGCCATTCTTTCAGGGAGCCTGGCAGAGGCATCAGATTTCCAGGCCGGACAAAAACACCAATGAAATAGCCAACGCGATAGTTGGCCTGATCAGTGATATCGCAAAATCTGAAGATGGTAGAAAAAGAGGCGGAAAAAAAAGGTTAACTAAACCACTCAAGGAATAAGCAATTTGTGAAACAATTGATTTGAGAAGCAACTAATCAAGAGATAATGGATACGATTGCGTTTTAGGCAGACACCATGATCATACATTAAGCGGTTTTCCTGAAAACCATTGTTTCCGTAGATTGCTGTTTAAACTAAATCCATATATCGTGTATATACAAGCCATAAATCTACAGTATTTCATACTTGAAAAGATAGCATTTGTTTAGAAGGAATAAACGACAAAGGTTTTAGGATTGTCTCGTTTGCATTCATCGGCTCAATGACCAGTGGCCTGTTTCTCAAAAGTCCTGAAACTTTTCGGGCCTATTTCGGGTGCCACAATTCCCTTTATATCTTCGCATCGCCGAGGTTCTAAGCCACCAAACTTCGCAATCCTCTTAGTTTTTCTTACATTAAAAACATGTTTTCAAGGTAACAAAAGAAAAATGACTGTGAAGTTTGACGACTTAAACCCTCTACGTTCTTGAGATACAAAGGCAATTGTGACACCCGAAAATGGCCCGTAAAGTTTCGGGACCTTTGAGAAACGGGCCCCGGAGTACTTATCGATTTTTTTCATCTGTCTCTGTTTGAAAGCGAGGCTTTGTGCAAAACCACACTCACTTTAAACGGTTCTCCTTGGCTGTGAGACGCGCTTTAAAACAGAAGAGTAAACGCAATTCGGAAAAAAAACTGAAATGACGTTAGCGAATTATCAAATTCGATAACAACCAGAGGAAGTTACGTAGCAGCTTTCGCAACGTAATTGGGATTGGATCGATACCCAAGTCAAAAACAAAAGACTAAACAATTAAGACAATAACTCGGATTTAAATTACAATGGCAGGTTACAAGAGCTGCTACATAACTGAACCAAGGGAGGCAAAACAATCGCTCAAATCCCGTTAAAGCAGGAAAATAG
Organism: Montipora capricornis; assembly: GCF_036669925.1. Taxonomy (NCBI): domain Eukaryota; kingdom Metazoa; phylum Cnidaria; class Anthozoa; order Scleractinia; family Acroporidae; genus Montipora; species Montipora capricornis. The sequence continues at coordinate 55,365,731 of NC_090886.1, forward strand.
TCACACAGGAAGGGAGGTGGGCTATGGTAGTATCGACAACGAAGACCTGCTCGAAAAACATACAGTTAAGAATGTTTTGGTGCGCAGTTGTCATAAATGGGTGATACTGTGTGATTCCTCCTTCCTTCCCCTTTTGGAAGATTTTTGGTTTGAAACTCCTCCGCCCTCTGCTCCGTTGGACTTTGGTCGGAATTTTCAATGACCTTCTACACAAATACGAACGCAGTTGCTGCGAGATTTCGAATGGTTTGTAAGGAGAATGCACTAGTATATTTTTCACGGGAAGGAAACTACCAACCTTCCATGAACCCTTCCATTTCAAATTTCGGATTTCGTGCGGAGTCCCCTCTCTCCCCTCTCCCCCCCCCCCCCTCCCCCCTCTGTTTAATTGTGTACCATTAATTTCCAAGACAGGGAGAGCGAATAGACTGTTCAATTTTTGTTTTAATGTTGAAGGTCAATTTCTTAGCAATGAGCCAACTGTTTATATTTGACAAGTCTTGATTTAAAGAAGCCTCAATGGAGCAGATGTCGTTGTCAGCATGTGTTATGCGCCGATCAAATCGAAACTTCAACATACCCCCCCCCCCTCCCCCCGGGCAAACCACGGGCATTTGACTATCCTCTGTGCCTGGGGGTGGGGAATTTGACCTTTGCCTGCGTGGGGTGTGGAACAAAAAGGGTCTTCAAAAGGTCTTTAGTAAAGATGGCAGGAGCCGACGACGACTGTTGTTTAGTAGGGTATGACAAACAAATCCGACGATAGGGTATGGCATTTGAACCCCATTTTGGCCCGAGGGGGCGGGAATTTGAACGATCCAATCTTCAAAAGTTCAAATGCCTGGGCTTTGCCCGGGGGGGGGGGGGGGGGTGTTGAAGTTTCGAGTCGATCGGCGCATTAGGTATAAACATTGAACACCAAAGGAAGACAAGGGGACCACAACAGTCGTCATGATTAAATTAGACAAGAACCCAACTTGAAGTAAACAATTACACGCCCCTTACACAACCGATCGCAGAGGAAACAGCTAACAGAGTCAACCAAATAATATCGGACATCTACCGACTCACTTACAAAAATCCATAATCAAGTAAAGCCATGATCCTCGCAGTTATGAACGCAATTTTAGCAATTGCGTAGAGAAGCCCGAAAAATTTAGGATTTCAACGGGGTTTGAACCCGTAATCTCGCGATACTAGTGCAACGCTCTAACCCTGACTGAGCTATGAAGCCACTAACGTTCGGAATTGGTCATTTGTGGGTTCTAACTTCCCGTGATGAACCAAGGAACGAACTGATCAGATCATCATATAAAGGGTCACGAAACATGTGTTGGCATGTTTATACAAAAGCTTTATTTCAGAAAACAGGAGCCGACGACGATTGCTCTTTAGTAGGGTTTGACAGACAAATCCGATGATTGGGTAGGGCATTTGAACCCCATTTTGGCCCGAGGGGACGGGAATTTGAACGATCCAATCTTCAAAATTTAAAATGCCCGGGATGTGCCCCGAGGAGGGGAGTTGAGGTTGAAGTTTCGAGTTGATCGGCGCATTATACTCAATGAAACCTCTTTCCAATTTAACGGAAAGAACTATCTTCAGACACATGGTACCGCAATGGGAACAAAAAATGGCAGTTTCCTTTGCAATAATTATATTTATGTCTAAGATAGAAACTGACGGACATCTTGAGTCAGAGCACAACGAAAAAGATACCAAGACGACATATTTTCTTTTTGGGAAAATAACAGAAACGAAATAGAAGAATTCATTAGACTAGCTAACACCCAACACCTTGCAATTAAAAATTTAGGGCTGAAATATCTGGCACAGAGATTACGTTTCTGAACATAGGCGTCTCCATAGGCGACAGATTGAGAAAGACAACATCCTTGATTCTCATGATGTGCGCAGCCATTTTAAGCCAAGGGAGAAATTTCAATACGCACATTTTAGCTGGAGTAAGGAAAGGCTTTGTAAAAGGAGAAGACTTAAGGGTGGCAGTGTGGCCAAGTGGTTAGGGCGCTTCCCTTGAAATCCGGGGATCCCGGGTTCAAGACTCGCTCTAACCACTCGTTGAATTTGATCCTGGTAGTCCCTGGTTCAACTTCCCAGCTGCACTTGTAAGTAGCCAACTGGTTTGCCTCCGGCCAGTTGGGATTCCTAACAGTTGTTGTTGTTGTTGTTGTTGTTCTGTTCCGTCGTTTCGTTGTGTTTCATGGCCCTGAAAAGCCCCTATGGGTAGCGGTCAATTAAGTATGTATTGTACTAGGCCTTGGAGCTAAAAAGCAATTAAAAAAAAAAACGAGCACTGCCCTGCCACGGCATAATTAGCAAATTTGAGCACTTTTTGGAGCATAAATTCATAAAATATATTAAATATGGTGTATTTTCTACAGATATTAATTTCAATTTAGGGAGTATGTTTTTGCAATGCGTGTCTTAGTATAGACTTTGTTCTGACGTGCTCAATTACTAGGCCTCTTTTGGCGAATTCTGCGTGCGCGGTTAACTTTTTGGAGGAGTCTGGTACTCTGGTTTCCCATCCGGCTTCACGTGGGGATTGTGTAAGCTAGCACAACTGCCATACCACTCCAAAATTTGGTGTAATGATTGCGCGCCTATATGTACAGAATCTACGTCGTTTTGTGAGCATAATTTCGGAAATCAGGAGCATAATTTTGGCATAATTTGGCAACATTTCGAGCACTGCTAGTAGCATAATATGCCACTTTTAGGAGCACAATCGGCCAAGGCCTACCTGAGACTACTTAGAACAAACTCTTCTCGAAGACATTCGTAGAAAGCAATCTTTTGCTCTCGAAGGTGATGCGATTTTTTCAAATTTTGTCGCGTCGCCAGCGCGCGATAAAAATCGCAAGTGCAGCCACCCTTGAACTGGCGACGCGACAGCTGAAAAAATCGCAAAAAAAAAATCGCCAGAAATTGAATGAGCTCGTGTAGCCGCGGCTGCTCGAAAGGGTGACGAATGAGCGCGTGACGCACACGTAAATGCTGATCTTGCAACTCCCTCATTTTTCCTGATTTTGCAACTTTACTCTTTTATATCTCTGCTTCCGAACGGTGACTTCTTTTCATTTTTTGCATGTTAGCTTAGATTACTTTAAAACATTTGTCTTTCAAATTTAAAAAAATTCTGTAGGTGAAAAAAAATTTAAGGACACTGATTTTTTCGAAAAACTGGCCTACAGATTTTGTTGAATTTTACATATTTTAGAGATTATTTCTAACATTATCTGGCAACGATGAATAGGAAGATTTCGCCGTCCGGCTTTTTCAAAAAAGACAATATATGTTGATTTTAAGGCTCAAAGAAATGCTTAATATCGTTGCCATGGTAACGTTATTTTGGAGGAAAATATAATGTGAGAAATCTACGATGGCTACTGAATATCCTGGCAAAATTTTGTCTTGATATGGGTACCCTAACTGTATAAACCTAACTAAAAAATTGTCCTTAACTCGTTTTTTTGCTCGGTGACCTATCTTGATTTTTTGCATGCACGTATCATTCACAATGGCACTCCAAATAAAAAAGTTTCGGGGAAAGTTATCTAGTACAATTTTCTGTAAACTAAAAAGCCTTTTTTCGATGTATCTTTAATTCTACTAGTTACCTTTTTCGTCATACTCGCTAAAAAGTTATAGAATTTAGGGAGATTTGCAACAAAGAAATAAAAACAGTGGGTCACCGACTTTCCCTGCTAGCAGAGGTCTCTCACGGCGGGGCAAAAATGAGAGGACATAACATAACAGCATAACAGCACACTTGGTAAATAACAGCACATAACAGCATAACAGCACACTTGGTAAAATATTATTTTAGAAATACTGCTCACTTTGATTTCGGCTCGACGAGCGATAGATTGTTGTCGAAGTCCCTTACTCGTCGCTTTTGAGATTCCAGGTGTTGGTTTTTCACCGCCTGCCTAGTTTATATTTATGTTTATGTTTATTTATATTTATGTTTATGTTTAGGGTATATTTTGTTTAAGGATCCACTAAAACGCCATTCGCGTTACATGACTTTCGACGTCATTGCAGGCTAAGTTATTAGAGACCTTAAGATTTGAGAACGGCGTCTTCTCCTAGGACGTCACGGCATATAAAGGCCTGGGGCGAGAACGCCGTCCTTTGCGCGGGAACTTTAGACTTAAGAAAAGATAAACACGACGGGAACTTTTTCTAGCGCCTTGGTCGAGAATGGCGTCCTTCAGGAAAGCGCGTGACGAACTTCTTGTAAGTTTTTGCGAGGAAATAATCAATGAGGATGAGTTTCTCATGTTGTATGATGCTAACAAATCGAAAAATCCAGAGTATCCTTTTTGGAATTATGAAAGATTTACGTTGCAAGGTAAAAGTGAGGCCGAGTGTAAGACAGATTTACGTTTCGAAAAATACGACATTCCTCTCTTGGTTGATGTTCTTGGCTTGCCTGACGAAATAAAGTGTAAACAAGGAACAATCTGTGACAGTACTGAAGGATTATGCATCGTTCTAAAAAGGCTGGCATACCCTTGCCGCTACAGCGACCTCATAAGCACTTTCGGCAGACCTGTCCCTGAAATCTCCATGATAAGTAATACAGTCATTGATTTTATATTTGAGCATCATGGTCGTCGGATATCAGAGTGGAATCACACTATTTTAAATCCCCATGCATTACAGACATATGCTGAAGCTGTTTCAAATAAAGGTGCGGCCCTCGACAATTGTTTCGGCTTTGTGGACGGTACAGTTCGTCCAATTTGTCGCCCAAACACCAATCAAAGAATTGTTTACAATGGGCACAAGAGGGTGCATGCCCTGAAATTTCAATCAATCGCCATTCCAAATGGACTAATTGCCAATCTTTACGGTCCTGTTGGTAAGTGTGTTTAATTATAGCTGTATCGTTCAATTTTATTTATATTTATAAACAATCAGAAGCTTTAGCAGTGGGCTCTACTGTTATAACACTGCAGGAATTTGAACACAAGAAAACCTACTGGAGACCTGGGTCAAAGTACCTCTAGTACATACTTCTCATATGTTGTCATATACAATCAGTGAACAGTAAAATAGCAAACATGTGAGGACCACAATGAAACAGGCAGGAACCCTATAACATAGGGTCATCTTTTGTAGCCAAACAGTACAACAGTAAAGATAAATAGAATGGCAGCTTTTATCAACAATTATTAATAATTTTCACCCCCCTAATTCTACAAACCTTTACTATTTCCAGAGGGCAGAAAGCATGATGCGGGAATGCTACGAGACTCAGGACTGTACCATGATCTCCAAAGATTTGCTTTCTCCCCAACTGGGCAGCCTTTGTGTATATATGGGGACCCAGCCTATCCTCTTCGCGTACACCTCCAAGCTCCATTTCGGAATGGCATCCTGACTCCCCCAATGCAGCAGTTTAACAGTTCCATGAGCCCAGTGAGAAGCTCAGTGGAATGGCTGTTTGGGGACACAATTAATTATTTTTGCTTTCTCGATTTTAAGAAAAACTTAAAAATAGGGCTCAGCCAAATAGGTAAAATGTACATTGTTTGTGCCCTTTTAAGGAATGCCCTTACATGCCTTTATGGTAATACCACTTCCCAGTATTTTGATTTGGACCCACCCATGTTGCAAGAATACTTTGCTTGATTTAATTATTGATGTAATATGACAAAACTTTATTTAATCAACACAACTTCAGTATGTAAACTTATGGCACAACAAGATTGAATAAAGAACGAAATGGTTGTTCAAGTTTGATAAACCTCCATTAAATGGAGTTTTTCTTAACAATACAATGAATTAATACGTAAAAAAAGCTGTAACAAATAAGATTATGGTATAATGTGGTAAACAATGGAAAATACTCCTGAGTGCAGGGATCTAACTTTTTTGGTTCATAAGTTTGTCAACAACAGCCATGAGGATCTGAGATTGTTGCTGCTGCTGGTGGTGCATTAGCTCCATCATAGATTTCTGTTGATCAAGATAAGAAGCCAGCTTCTTCTCCTCCAATTCTTGCTGCTTTCGTCGTATTGCTAACTCTTCTTCTCTCAATGCCTTCTCGCTTTCAGCTTTCTCACGCAGAAATGAGATTGTTTCATTGCCACTCCTTCTCTTTTTCTTCATATGGTTTTCCTGTTCTCCTTCCTCGACTGCTCTCTTCTGGGTTTCTCCTAACTTCTCCATGGCCTTTTTTCTTATACTTTCAGCTTTCTGTTTATCAGTGTCCTCTTTCTCTTTAATCACTGCTTCATCAATCTCCTGGGAGGTGGAAGCGACTTCCTCCATTTCAATAATATCAGCCAGTGCTTGGTCCAATTCTGTAGGTTCAGGTGACACTCCAGTTGACCTTTCTTCAGCATTCATCTTCTTCCTGTACCTCTTAATTAATATGTTGAGGTGATCCCGAACTGATCTTTTTGTTAAAAAAAAACGCACACCACTTGTGCTATTCAGGTTGGTGCTAATTTCCTCCCACAGTTTTCCTCGTTCATTCGAATTTCTTTTTGCAGAAAATGGATTCACTGAGAGAACTTCCCTGCACAGCAGAATGTCATGCTCTTTTGTCCACATCTGGACCCCTGGAAAAGCTGGCACTCTATTAAAAGAAAAGCAAATATCACTACAATAGCCTACATTTCAAGCTATATATCTTCAGAGTTAATGCAACTGAATTGAACAGCATTAGTTGCTGAGATTTTTATGTTTGATATGCTCTAATATAACCCAAGCAAATTAAAATTCAACAACCACTTCACGACAAATCAAACACCATTTCAATTGTAACAAGTTTCAAAAGTAGGTATCATTTTGTTCAAATTGTCCCACAGAAAGACATATATGTAAAATCCTGAACTTAACTGGTCTTTGATAGAGAGAAAAAATTAATGTCATGGAGGCTTTATAAATAGCGGCGAGTATTCTTTGCATTGTAGTGGAATGAAACTTACATGGATAATAAATATGAGAGCCTTAACTACGAGAGAAATAAATATATTACAGTACTTATCCAGAAAACAAGCATCTCCGATATATCTATTCTCAAGCCGCGGAAACGGTGTAAGAGCAACCAGTAAAATTACAAAGTCATGAATTTAATCAAAACATGGCAATCAGGAGGACAATATATCGAGACTTCAAAGGAAAAATTGCAGCGCTCGAAAACATTTGATTAGGCTCGCTGTGAGAGTTTGACTACTGATAAAAACTACACTCTTCTTACATCAGTCGATCTCTCACATGGCATGATAAATTGATGCTCAACATGATAAATTTTTCCATCCCGTTAATAGGCAAAGTATGTGGAGTCTACTTACTCGGAACTGGAATCCATCGTCTATCTATGAAATAACAAGCACTGTTAACAATAGAACATCCAAAAGCACAGCGAAAACGGCGAAAGAAATGAATAATTTGAGCTCCAAAAACAAAAACATACTCACGTTTTACGTAGGACGCGAAATGAAAAAAATGGCGTACTCACTAAATGTGAAACGCCGTCCCATTCACACACAGACATGCGCAGTGACATTATCAGGCGAAAACGAACTTCCGGTGGCGTCCTAGATAGATGACGTCCTCAAATCTTAAGGTCCCTAATGATTCTCCTGTGTCCACCAGAGAAATCTACGCATTTCCACTACCCTCTCGATCCTAAGAAAATACGGGCAGAAGGCTCTATGCACAAAGACACCACTTAGCAGGGGAGTGACAGGCAAGACTTTTACCGACACGGAAAAAAAAAAAATTAAACAAACAAATCCCACCCACTTTCCGACTGGGATTGCCATACTGGCAACCCAGTAAAGAGGACGAGCAAAAGAAATTACTGCTCTTTGTCACGCAATGCCATCCATCAGTGCCTAACTGAAATAGAACATTAATGGTTTACTGGAGTTTGATAGGAAATCAACCATGACTAAAGGAAATATGCCGAAATTTTCCCATCGTCTCATATAGTAGAGGTCAGGAGGGAAAACCGAGCTAAAATTAACACAGGACGGGGTGGGAGTAGTCTGCCAACACTCTCAACCTTGGGCTACCTGTGTTCACAGTGGAAGCGGGTGGAAAGTGATAGCTTTGTATGTTGCAGCACGTGTACGTGTGGAGACGGTCAGTTGGCTATAGAGCAAAATATATTTCTTGGAGAGGTAAAGTGGTTTTAACGAGTTGCGTATTCAATCCACTTATCGATAGTAGAAAGGTACATCGATACTTTTATGGTCTCAAGGTTCGATATTTGGATGGTTCTCTTCTGAATGATCTAAATTTGTGATGCGGGTGATTCGTAGTTGTGATTTTGACGTGATGGGGGTGACCCATCACCGTGGATGATGAACAATAACTAGGTAAAAAGGGGATTAAACTATAAAAGTCATTAAGAGTAAATAGTGGCAGCGTTCGGCAGCTGTTTATTTAATGTGACCGTTTCGTAGAAACTAACGGAGTATAAACTGCTGAATACCTGAACGACCTCCGCGATCCTCCTGATGCAGTATTCTATCAATATTTTGATGTCAAATGTTGTGGGTTGTTAGACGACGTAGAAATGAAAAGGCTGTATACCAAAGACATAATATTTGAGCTGCGGAGAGAATAAAATTATTTAAATATTTGAGATCGCATGTCTTTAATTGCTGGTGCCTTCATTTCACATCCCTGCAAGTGGCTCAAAAATTATCGTATTCCTATATTGTTTATTTATCTATTGGACTAGACTCTCCACTGTAGAGTATTTTATATTTCCCTATTGTAGTGTAGTTATATATCTTAGTTATTAGGGTGGTCTATCTTGTATGGGTCTCTGACCCTTTCATGGACTTTCACTGGCACTTTACTGATTACTACCCTCCTCGACATTCACTCACTTAAGGTGGCTCAAACGAGTTTCACCACTTGAAAGAAATGTTCTGTCACTTAACAGCAATGTTATGGTACCATATCAAACACCAATTATTGCTGAAAAAGATTCAGTCATTTTTGTGATGTAAAAAGTTACCATGGCAACAGGAAAGCCCTGCAAAAACCCCATATTTTGTCTTTAGCTGCTCATATCTCAAGAATGAACTCGGTGAGCCCCTTTTTTAAAATTTCTGAAATGTAATCAGCCTGCCAGAATGAAACTTTCTAAAAAAGTTAATGCTGTGGAGCGGATTCAGAGCCGTCTTAAATAATTGAAAATTTAAGGTAGCCCTGAATCCGCTCCACATATTTTTTTTAAACTTTGCAGAGAGTTCCATCTTGGCCTGCTGATCACTTTTGTGCAATAAAATATTGGGATCATAGAGTTCGTTTTTCAGATAAGAGTAACCAAAGCCAATATATAGGGTGTTTTGCAAGGCTTTCCTGTTGCCATGGTAACAGCTCCTACTCTACTATAAAAACTACACGTAACCCACAATTCCTCGATAATTTCGCTCTGACGAAGGGCTAATGCTCAAAACATCAGCTTTTAGAATATCTGTACAGTGGCCAATTTACATTATCACCCCGTTGATAAAGCCAAATTTTTGTATACTACTTCCCCACCGACGCAGCACCACATTTTCTTTAGAAACTACCCCTTTCTAATAACAAGGTCTCTTGAAACTGGTTTGAACCACCTTAAGTATATGAAATAAACTAAAATAAAAAAAATAATTAAGTAAATCAATAAATAAATTGGTAGAGCATTGTACCAGTATTGCATAGGTCGTGGTTAAATTCCCATTCAAGCCTGAACTTTTCAGGCTTTCCTTTTGTTACCACATAAGTGAAAAGCGCCATGTAAGCCCAAATCACCATAGATGGAAATAAACAATAGATGTCTAAAGAATAGCGAACTACAATAATATTGTTAACAATGGCTTGTGCAGCCAGCATAAATTACTTAAGGCCATAACTAACGCTCATGATTCAGGACTGCAATGACATGGCTCTCTTTGCTGTTCAAAATGTCTTTCATATTTCCCGTATTATAGTTCTGACAGCAGATATCTGTACATTTCTTTCCTTAGGGATCAATGAACTGCTCTATTCTTCTGCTGATATGGCCAATGCACATCTGAATGAGGATAACTCACCTGAAGCCAAGAAACAGTTGGTTTCTCCAAAGATAGGAACACATAATGGAACATTCCACTGTGATGAAGTCTTAGCATGCTTTATGCTGAAACAGTTACCAGAGTACAAACATGCTGATGTAGTACGCACTAGGAATCCTGAAGAGCTGTCAAAATGTGATGTTGTTGTTGATGTTGGAGGAATCTATGATGCAGACACTCATAGATATGACCATCATCAATGGTAGTGCTAGGGGTTAAATTTCTTTTTTTTCTTAATTTCATTAAATTAAATGGTGCACAATAATTATTTTATTTATGTTTAATTAACCCGTTGACTCCCAGGGGTTCCCCATTGACGAGTAAAATCGTCTGGCGTTAGACAGAGTAAAATACTCTGGAGTTAGACTGAGTAAAATACTAAGTCTGGCCGGTTTCGGCCAGTTTGGATGTCGATGGGTTAAAGACTTTTCCTGTTAGTGGGTGAGGTGAGGTGACGTTATCAAGATGGTTCCATCAAATGTCTAGCATTACATTTGCTCAGTTTTTAAGTAAAAATTATAGCAGGACAACAAATCCATGTGCTGCATATCATGATGGGTTTGACATCATCTATAGCAGCTGTGTCTGTTGAGTTGATAACATCGCTTTTGGATTTGACATTTTGTACTCTGCACTGGTGGCTCAGTTGGTTGAGCACTGGGCTGCTATGTGGGAGGTCATGATTTCGACTCCAGCTGAACCAACACTTTTGGTCTTAAAATGATGAGGAGAAAGTGCTGGCTTTGTAATTTCATCTGCAAATGGTTGGACTTTTAAGTCTTCTCAGATAAGGACTATAAACTGTAGGCCCCATTTCCTGTTAAATAACACTGTGGGATGTTATAGAACCCACACGCTGTTCGTGAAGAGCAGGAGGGAGACTCCCCGTTTTGTGGTCTGTCCTCCTTTCATACACATGCGTGGGTTGGGTGGGTGAGATCAAAATGTCTGATCTCACCCTAGAGAAAGAATATTGTAAACCCAATGAGAATTTGTGATATGTGTGGTAAATAAATCCAACACCATAAACCAGACATTGTTGGACTTAAGTGTCTTCCACTTTGTTATCCTTACATGTCTGGTTAAGGGGATATAAAAGAACCAGACACTTCTTTGAATGGATTTGGACA
>NC_090886.1:55381960-55394460 GCF_036669925.1 Montipora capricornis
TAGTGTAAATTTCTTTAAAAAAGACTTGTTTGTCATTGTGGTACACTCCTCTGTTTCCATGGATGACTGAAATTCCATTATCTTTAGCTGCACGGCAGTTGTTTCCATACATGCAATGGTCTGGGCGATAGTTCCAATCACAGGAGTACACGTACAGCAGTTCTAGGAGTAAACTCTACACAATTAATGCTTGCTATTAACATTTAGAACAGTAAATCAAAGACCCTTTTGCTAGAGAATGGCAGAATTGTCAAGCAGAAAAGGAGTTCTTAGAAAAACAATGGAGAACTTTCAAAGTATTCAAACACGTGCACAAAGAAAAATTCCAACCTCCAAATCCAACATGCATGCTCAGTATGGACAAAATGCACACAAATCTGGTTTTATCAAATTTGACCAACATCAAGTAGATGATATAAGTCAAATTGCAACTAAGAAGCTCAAGAGAGTGGTTGATGTTTCAAGCATTAGCACTACTTTATTGCTAATCACAGTGCCTCAAGCCCCTGGCCTTGAGCATGAGTGGCTAGCATATTTCAAATGCACTAAGCACTTTTTGAGGAGAGGTAAAAACTAGAATACCCAGAAAATAATGCCTGAAAAGTACACAACCAATAATGGTCTGGGTACACAACCCAAACCCAGGCCTTCACTGTGTATTTCATCTTTATGCTGTTCCTGCTCTAGGCTCGAATAACAGCGGCTGTTCAGGAACCGGAGCCTGTGCTTCTCCCCGAAAGCGCATGACTGGACGCATGAACAAAGAATTGCAAGTTACACGCTTAAAGGTGATGTGCTTCTGATGAAACCCACTGGCGAAAAGCTGTAATCCTTAAGCAGTATAAATTGCTAAAATTACCTGGATGATCATGAAAAATAATATTCAACAAGTCCTGGTCACCCCAAGTTATGCTGAGTTTGTACTTTTGGTAGGCTTCTAGAATCTTTTCTGTCCATGGAAATGCTCGCATCCTGGTCAAATTCATGAGCATGACCCCAGAGTTCATTCCATTTGTTCCAGCAAAAGGATGCCGTGCAAATCTGGGATACCATGTTATGGAGGACTCCTCTCCTTCTGGAGACATGGAGGCAAGCTGTAAGCTGTCAAACTGTTTGAAATGGTTCCAGATATCTTCTACTGGTCTCAATACAAGTGTGTCTGTGTCTAAATATAGCACACTGTCCACAGAAGTTAACACATCCTGCAATAACAATAAGTAGATAAAATATTTGTGTCTGATCTTTAAGGGCGTTTATGATGTATCGCCGAAGACTGTTTAATAATTCATCAACCCCAGTTGATTTGTAGTCAGGGGTTTACAGAGGAGTACATGTGACTCAAATAGTACCTGCTGATTGGTCATAACTTAGATGAATAATTAACCCATTGACCATTAACTCCTGAATCACCCCCCTCCCCATTGATGAGTAAAATAGTGTGGCATTGGACAGAGTAACATCTATCTAGGAGTCAGTGGGTTAAATAATATTATTTAATTTTACAATCATTACTAGATCTCTGTGCACCCACATTGAAATTTCCCTGCAATATCAATCATACCAATGTTATACTCACCAAGAGAAAAAGTCGCTGTGCTGCACAAAGCTTGAAAAGTTGTTTCCATTCATCACTCTTTTCTCCAGAAGGAAAATGCAAAGAGTAGAGTTTGAACTGAACTTGTCCTGACTGAACTGTTTGCCACTGATCAAGAATGTTCTCTAGTTCAGGATGGAGATGATCCTCTGCAACAATGTGAAACTGTACGATACTTTTAGTAAATATTGTGGTAGATTTAAGCATGGTTGCTGCCTCCACTGTTCGCTCTCCACAAACTACAGCACTTACGTGAATGGTAGACTTTGAAAGGAGTGTCCTGTTAAAAAATTATATGATGCATGTTGTTAAAAATTAATAATAACCCACTTGATCAGCTTCTTGCTTGACAACAGAGGAAAGGACAGGTTAAAAATTCACGTTCCCAGGGAGGACTTGAACCTTCAACCTCTGAAACATCTGTCAGATGCTTTTATCACTGAGCCACAAAAGTTACTTATCTTGGCTCTCCTTTGACAAGGTCAGGTGATGCATTGTTGTCTGGGCTCAACAACGGGTTCCACTTTCATCCCATATTTACAAAAGCACACATTTGTGATGAAAATATGCTGACAAAGAAATTGTATAGCCTCCCATGCAGATGTTCTAAGGGCTCTGTCACATGCTCCTCCCTCACGAGGAAGGAGGAATGTGTGACGAATCCCTGAGAATGTCTGCTTGGAGGCTACGAAATTATCTGGCTGTACCATTTCAAGTAAACAAACCTCCAGTACTTGGCTGAAACTTAAATGCTGATGCCAATGCATTTCGGTCAATTATGTAAAAGCAGAAATGGATTATTAATTAAGATTCAGACGTTTATCTCAAAGGACTACAGAATTCTGGGCCACCACGTGCAAATTAACTTGCAGCCTTATATGTCAATACAATGTAATATTATTGGTACTTTCTTCTTTCAATGATATGCAAAAAGTGGGCCCTGTATCATGCTGTAGTTACACCATCTTCTGCCCCTATAAGTTCCATGCAGTCATTGAGAAAACAGTCCTGTCAGTGCTGCCCAGTGGTAAGGGCATTTGCCTTGAGATTTTAAGGTTCCCGCTTTGACCACTAGTTGAAGTTAATCTTGACTGCTTTGCTGCTGCACTTGCAAATAGCCAGCTGGTTTGCCTCTGGCCAGTTCGGAATCGTAACAGTTGTTGTTGTTCAGTTCCGTTGAGTGTCATTTTCTCGGAGATAATAGCCACAAGGCTACTCTGAAATTCGAGCTAAATAAAGTTTTGTACGACTTGTATGTATAGAAGGGGTAGGGTTGTACAGTGCACGAAGCTAGACTTCGTTGAAAGCATGCAGTCAGGTGATTTTCTGGATCCAAGTGATTCTTGAAAGTTTGATACCTTTTTTCCTCTTCGTTGTAGCTTTGGCGTTTCTCCACTTTCGGTTGTTTTCTCGATGGAACAATATTTTCGACCGTTTGTTTAATTCTTTCGTCGTCGATTGCATCGTATCTGTTAACTGCCTCTACAGGACCAAGGGTTGCCGTTGGTCGGAGAAAGTTTAGATCGTTTTCTTTCCCATATAAGTTCAGTAAAATAAATTCTATTACAATCATTAAAGTAAAACCTAAACCTAAGACAAAGTTTAACTTGGAAAAAATTCGAAGACCCATAAGAAGGGAGTCAATATACACAAGAGATGCCAAACATCACTGCAGCCATAGCTTGGTAACCACTCTCGTTAGTGACCACTCCTTGGGCAAGTTTCGTTTACGCTTCACATGGAGTCTTGATGTTTCGTTGATGACTCTTGAAATTTAGCGAAAAATCACCACAAGGTAAGTCCTAATTGCACCCTAAATTGAAGGAAAAGCAATAAATTTGACTTTTTCATTTATCTGTGAGGTTATTTTTAAGAAAAGAGCATAAAAGTTAAAAAAATGTATTGGACTCTTATGCAAAGTAGTCAACGTGTAGGACTCATGAAAGTGTTTTTCACTTTCCACAAAAGCGGAAAGTGCTTCATGTCAGCTGTTTTATCAAGCTACCCGAGTAAAAATATGAAGGGGAAGAAAGAAGGGTTAGGATTTTTCGAGCTGTTTACTAGATTATGGTTCATCTTGGTGTTGTCGGTTATTTGCCGATTAATGTTCAGTCGCCTCGTGGAATAATTGACGACCTCGAGCGCCAGAATTGTAAACTATACAAGCTCCCAGGATCGGAAGATGGTGAAGGCAAGAGGAGTGACTTCAGAAGAACGATGGAACCGCATCGAATAACGAAACACTGACGTTAGAAATGAATTCGAAGATGGTGTCGTTTCGGTATTATTTCGCGGCTTTGAGGTGTCTGTGCTAAAATGTCTGAATGTTTACTTATATTATTTCTAGTTGATCTTACTGTTTTTCTTGACCAGACCCCACAACTTGTAACGCAAAATGAGACGTTGTCCTTTTTAAAGCGACTTATTTGGTACCTTAATTTTCAGATGCAAAAAGAAGGATTGACAGTTGAGACAGCGGACTATCTTACCTCACTGTTGAAGAAGTATGAAGAAAAAGAAGGTGGTCTGTCTGCTGATGCTATTCTGCCCCCAATACCAGTTCCAAGAGATGATCCAGGTCCCCCAAGACCTGATAAGTTTTTGGTACCTTCAGTAATCTTGTGGGACCCTCTTGGCCAAGTCACCAACATGACTGAGTTAGCTTGTCCCCACGAAATCCATGACAATGAAACTTGTGTGCTGCGAGTACATACAAGTAGCAAGTCCAATTATGGAAGGTGGAAGGCTGCTCGTGGAACACAAGATGTTCCTCGTGTGCTGTACTGCTGTGAAGGAAGTACATTGCTGGTGAGTCGTATGTACACATGCAAGAAAGGCCACAAGATCATTTCTCATGATCCAAGGGTTATTGATCACATTCCATCATCTTATGAAGTGCCATTTTTTCTGCTGCATAGAACAGGCTTCACACGTGAGCTGGCTAACTGGGTGCATTCCTGTGTGTTTGCTGGGATGACCTTTCATGAGATAGAAGAAGTTCTAATTCAGAGGCATCGTAATATGTATGAAGATCGCAAGCACAAGTATAATGTCGAAGTCAAGGCATATATGGAAAAAAATCCAGATGCAAATCCCAAAGAAATTGAAGAATTTCCTGACTTCAAGACTTCTCAAGTGCCTTCCTTGGAAACCATCATGTCAAGCATAGTGCATATGTTTGAAGGAAATGAGAAGTTCTACATGCAAAGAATGAGTGAGTGGTCTGCTAAATACATTATTGCAGGATATTACTTCAAGGTGGCCACTACAATTGGTGAAAAAGTTAACAACGGCAAGTGGAAGACCCTTTACAAAAACATTTACACAGTCATGAATGAAAAAGGCCAAGTCATAGCATGGAAGTTTACCAAAGAGAAAGATCTCAGTGAAGTGCTCGATATCTTGATGGGGCTGCAAATGCGATTTCAACAGCAAGGAAATCAGTTGGAGATGATCCTTGTCCCAGAATGTTGTGAAACCAGAGTGCAATTTCAGTCTATCTTTGGGTCAGACATTCCTGTCAAGTTCGAGTTATCAAAAGCTACTCACAGAGTCATAAGGAAAATCCCAGCAAAGAAAAGAGAAGGGAATCAGCTAACTAAAGCTGCTGTTCGTGATTTTTCTCTTTGCTTGCGTTACCCAACAGACCGAGGTGAAAGTCGTCAGGAAAAGACACCTCCACCAGATGTCATCACTGAAAATATTGATGCCTACGTGAATGGCTGGAAAGAGATTATTGAAGGAACTGAGCGTGTCTTAACACTAGCTGCACAAAGACAGATTGTTCAGTTGAGAAGCCACATTGAAGCTGGCTGCCTTTCAGAAATCCCAGTTTGTGCAGGAAGTGAAACTGTCAAAGATCTACAGGAAATTTTAAAACCAGTATTGGAGAGAAAGTTTTTGAATGCTGACATGGCCCTGGCCCTGATATCCACTCTACTTTACGTGTGGAATGAAAGGAGAGCTAACCAAACACCAGTTGGTGCTGTTGTGAGGCCTATTACCAAGTACAGGGGTACATTGGAAGTTAGTGATTATGTACCAACTCCTGAAAGATTTGGAATCATCAAGCCAGATGATGATGAAGGAAATGATCTCCTTTCTTCTGCAAGTTACTCGTTCGATGTTCTTGCGTTGCAGTGTTTGATCTTAGATGCATTTGACGACAAGCGAGAAGCTGACCTAGAGACAAAGGATGGTGAAAGCAGGTTAAGCGAGGCAGCTCTCAAGAAGGTCATTGCTAGAGCATCAAACTTGATGTCAGTGTGGGAGCTTCTCAAGACGCAGGCTGTAAATGAAGTGTCAATCAATCCTCGTCTGTTACACCTGATGGCCTGTTCACTTATCCTGTTCAGTCGCAATGAATGTGCAATTGACGACAGGTCCAACCACGAAGCAAGGCTTAATGAAATGCTTCGTTATTACCAGCTAATGGTGTTGCCTGAGAAGAAAGACAGTTCTGAAGCAGATGGATTTTTTAATGCAGTCAGCTCTGGGCTCAACTCCATCTTAAGAAGTGATTTGCCTGAGATTGAATCAGTCAAGCAGCACCTTGCCTCCATTGGTTATCACACAGATGAAGAAAACAGCCTGGATGATAATGTCTCTGTGTTACGTGAGCTTATCAGTGATGAGTGGCTGGCAAGGGAAGAAGAGTACAGCAAACTGTTGGTGTCACACATGATCAGCTTCAAAGAAGAGGCACAGGCGTTCAAAAAGAAAGGGTATTTTAAAGGTATAGGAGTATGGAATGTTTCTGAAAACTATTGATAAAAGTTTGTCCAATGTCCCCTCTGATTTTGATAATTCTAAATACGTTATTAAGGATAGTATATATGGTATAGAACCTTCCTTCTTTTTGAGGCCTTTGTGCAATTTAGGTTAATGCATTTAATTCAAGTTAAAACTTTGAGGCATCTGTTGGACAGCTGTTTCAATTTTAAAGTGTCCACTTGGGCTTTATTCATGAATTTACAGCTTCCCTGGTGAAGTAATATTATTTCATGTACATTGCATTTTGTGTAATTAACCTGGAGAGGAAACCAGTCAACTATTTACGTGGGCTGAAAGGGGGCCAGCCACAAATCTAGATTGTGATTGGAGCAGGTTTTCACCTATGAGCACCTGTACTCAACACTAGAAATGAAGTAGAAATCAATGAGTTTGTCGTCATCACCTTCAGTTTTTAGAGTGACTTTACTTTCGTAGTTTTTAGCCTTGTATTAATGTCGCAGTTCCTGCGGGTATTTAGAGTTGAGACACACTACAATAACAAAACGCAAGAGACAATGTTGGCATAAAGGGAAAATTTTCGTAAACATTAAAGGTACAGTTAACTATAGAGCTCACAGAGTGATACTTTGGACTTTACTAGACCTTTTATACTGAGACTAATGTCTAGGACTAAACCAATGGTGACTAACGTATCATCTAATACAAACAACTTCTGTAGCGCTCAACCCGACATGAATGGGGATAGTTGTTGCTTTTTGCCAATCCAGATAAAGGATATAACTGTAGGCAGACAGTATTAAAGACAAAGATAAAGGAACACAGTTCGAATTGTTAGAATGTAGGAATCCATTCATGTCTCGTTTGCGTCGCGTAATGTTCACGAAATAACGTGACATGTGGAGGATAGCTAGAGTTACGAGTCACGCTCCATTAACTACGTTTTACAACGCTGTTGTAAAGCTTTATATATATCATTTTACCTTTTAAGAAATTATTTCATCAACAAATAAAATTTAAATTATAGGTATTTAGTTTAATAAGTAATCCCTTGCATTTTCTTTGTTTCAGCTGAAATGTCAAACCTCTTGCCAATTGCAGCAGCCAAGGTTTTGCGAGTACCAGTTGTTGTCTTTACATCTCTTCAGCATTTTCCTATTGTCCCTGTTGTGCCCTCGGATGCTATTATCATTGGTTCATGTGTGCATGTTGCTTACAATGCAGCAGGCTTTGGAGGATTTTATGATGTCGGTACGTACGTAAGCAACACTGTTGTGCTTCCAAAGATAATGACTGATCCACTGGAGAGACGCAGAGATAGCAGGAAGCGATACAGGGAGAAGATGGCATTGCTTAAAGGAACTTATGAACCTCCAAGTAAAAGAGGCACACGATCCAAAGCAACCAGCACTCGGGAAGACAAGCAAACCAGCACAGAAGCTAAAGATGTCGAAGAATCTGCTGTCCTTCAACAGGATGAACAACAAGGTGAATCAGTGCTGGAATCATCTTCAGCAGACATAACAGAGCAAGACATGTCCTTGGACGTGTCAGTGGAAGACAGAAAAGCATCACTGGATACCTCAGTTGTTTCAACGGATGGTGATGAAGGAGAAGAAGCTGCGGCAAATCTCATTGAAATGGCTTACAGTGAGGCAGGCATGGATGAAAGCACGTTGGAAGAATCCATCACTGATAGTCCCTTGAAAATAGCAATTGTACCAGGAACTGAGCCTGGAATAGATGAGACCCAGTCTAGCTTGCAAACCAGTGAAGTAGAGCTGATTAACCCAGAAGATGCAGTTGCTGACGATTTACCAACAGATGCTGAAACAGAAGATGTGATCAACGAGTCTGTCGATGGTGAGGAAAACAACTTCCAGGTGGCCAATAATGAGGGAGAGGGAGAGGCAGAGGCAGAGACTCCAGAATCAATTTCAGTTGTCCAGCCCTTTAGCCCTGATAGAAAATCTGGCTTGCTTGACACAGAATCAGTCATTACTTTCCCAGAAGGTTTGAACACTAGCAAGTCAGCTTTCTCTTGTAGCTGTGGACGTGGAAGTGGCAAAAACCAGAAGCGCACCCAGTTCTGCTTAACCCTGGAAGGTGGCTACCTCACACGTTGTGCCTGCTACAGAAATGCTTCAGGATGCTCGCACCGATGTCGTTGTTACCTGTGCTGTAATCCCTATGGGACCGCTGAAGCAGCCAAGGCTACCAAACCAGCTCGCCAGGTCCGTCGCTTCAGACCAAGACACAAAGTCCAGGTGATCAAGAGCCGTTTGTCGGGTGCAGGTTTTGCTACGGTTTCAGGAAAGGCTGATGCTGAGACCTTTAAGTGGGTTGAAGTTGACAACTTAGCATTTGAATGCCTCATTGCAGTGATGAGCCATACCGGACTAGAGCTAACTCCGGAGAAGATTGCTGCAGAGTATGACTGTCTCTGTAAACTTTCTAAAGATGAAGGAGGCATCCTTGGCAACATTTTGCAAGCCAAAGTTCAAGACGATGTTACCCAGCAGTTGGAAGGTGTTCAGAAGAATATTCGTATATTTGAGAACTTGTACAAGAAACAAACTGAACTGAATTGGTTTCAAGGGATGGAGGTGGTTTTTTCGACTGAAGTAGTTGTAACTTCATAAGTGGTGGTATAAAAACCATTAAATTAAGCCTAGCTTATTTAGCTGAATTGTAAACCTAATTTTAATCGTTATTTTTTTAGTTTAATCGTGGTTTATGCAATCTTCTTGAAAATCATTGTCTGCCTTCTGACATGATGATCAGAGAGCAAAATCTCCTTCTTGCTGCTCTCAAAAGTATTATTCAGGAATCACAATAAAAATGCATTATTAGATTTAAAAGAAGTAGCATGGTTTTCTGAGCTAAAAAAGAAAATGAATGATGAATCTCTCGACCTCTTCTTTAAACTTTCCAAAATGTACTGCATGAACAACAAAGATGAAAGAAATACTTCATGTATACCACTATGTTGAGTGTTGGCTCTGTTCATTTGTTGTAAAAGCAAATTCTTTTCAGCTGTGAACTTGCTTAGTTGTTCGATGTTAGTGAACTGCAAAAATTTATATAGGAGGTTTTTGATACCACCCTTAGGTTAAGGAAGACGTAAACTATAGGCTGATATTTCATGGGTAACTTTGTATATGTATGTTTGGTGAAAAAAAGTTAGTGGTTACATAGCCGTGGAAAACTGTGGCTTAAAGGTGTTAAACGTATTTTGTTGGAGAACAAAGAGAGGCAGCTGATCTGTCGTTAATTCCTGTGGAGGCTTCCCCATGATCAAAGGACCATGCAAATCATACCAAGTTTAGTCTTAGCAGTCCTTATAAAACTCTATACACATCAGGACCAAGTCATCCAAAGCACAGTTATTCTTAACTTCTATTATCAAGAAGTTGTCATTATTGTAACCTAAGTAAGCAACACAAACTCTTTTAAGGAGAGCTTACAGGGAGTGGTGTCTTTACTCCAGAAATATTTATGGTATTGCGCTTTTGTAGATATAATTTCTTGATCTTGCATGAATTAACCATTGCCTTAATTTGCTGTCATTACTAAAACAAGGAATGACTTAAAATGAGCTACAACTGTATCTAAAATGACCTAAAATGAGTAGGTCATTTTAGATACCGTTGTCGCTCATTTTAGGTCATTCCTTGTTTTAGTAACTATGCTTAATCTGCATGTAATTCACATTGTGTTAGATGCCAGTTTGTGCAATACATTGCTTTGGTGTATTCACATTGTATTTGTGGTTAGAACTTTCCTAAGGATTTTATTCAAATTGATGAGTAGACATTGTTCCAGTTATACAAAGCAATAAAGGGTTCTTATTCTTGTCTGTTGGAGTACTGTATTTGAAAAATATTGAAAATGAGTATTTCAATGGCATGCACCCTGGAACAACTTACTCATCAAATCAGCAGCAGATTAACCCTTTCAGCCCTGTGGGGTTCCCCATTGACGAGTAAAATCTATAAGTGGCACTATTGGGCGTTAAAGGGTTAAACAGGGAATTTGCCAAAAAGAATAATATTACCCATATCAAAATGATAATATAAATACTTTAATAATTTGATTCATCTAAACCTTTTCTCACCAGCATTGTAACAGATTTACATTTTATATTCTCATTATTCCATAATAAGACTTCAGAGCAGGTGTTGAATAACATTTTTTAAAAACTGTTCACCTTTTAATTTTCAAAATACACACGTTTATTTGGCCTTGAAAAGTTGCTGACTATCTATTGAGTCTAAAAGCAAGGTATTACAATAAACTTTAAGGCTTTACTTGGATTTTTTTTTCCACAGAGATTCTTGTGAAATACCAGTACAACAAAATGCTAAATCTTTCACAAAGTAATAGTTGTTAAGTCCCAATACACCGTTAGGTAATCAAGGTATTTACTGGTAACCTTAGCCATGGACTTGCATATTCAGCAAACTCTTGGTTTCTTTTGGCTACTGGATTACTGTTAGGCAACAGTTGTATCAAGGAATCTGGCTTGAATGATCACCAAAAATGAGGGACACTTTTGACAGACTTAAGTGCAGCACTTGTTAAAGTAACAGATGGCAAGTAACTGGAGTTAAGGATGGTTTTTGCATGTACATTAAACCTCTTTCGTAATGGCGACTAAAGATATCATTTTGTTTTAATGCTAATAAGCCTTTCTAGCCTTGCTACGACGAGAAAATTTCAAAAGAATTTTTGTTTCAAAATGAGGGCACTAGGTCTAATTAACATAAATACAAAAGAATATAAAAGTGGTCGCCAATTATGAAAGTAGTCTACAAGCACAAGCAACACGTGCAGGCACATTTAACTGTCACTAATTGACAAGACACTAGCAGTTACAAAGCCACCGAGCTTGCATAACTAGAGAGAAAAAAGCCAAAGTTTGGCCAAAAAATTCATCAGCATTAATTTTCAGTACCATCAATAAGACAAAATAAAAAATTTCATTCACCATTTACCCCTCACTTCAAGATTCCCCCCTCCCCCACAAAAATGCTCCACATATTTTACAAATTTGTACAGCTTCACAAAGGAGTGTTTTTGAATCAAACATTTGAATATGGTGCAAATTGCTGTTGATCTCCATGTCTTCTCTCATTCCTTTCTGTCTTGTGAATTGTCACTTGGCCAATGTTACTGTTCGTTTTGCTACCAAAACAGAATGCTTGCAGCCATGGCTATACAACAAATGGCAACATATGGGCTTTTTCTTTCACCTAAAAAGTTTTATGAAATGAGATGTACAAGGAATCCTTATTAACGTTTCTGACTAATCAATAAACAAACTTCTGTGGCTAAAATCATTAATGTCATTAAATTTGAGCTAACACACCTATTCTTGCTGCTTTCCAAAAGATCCCTAGAAGACTGAAATAAATCAAAACACAAAATGAACAATATAATAAAAGTAATCACTTTATTATTTAAACATCAATGAATACCAGGCAAGCTTTCACGTGAAAACATGATTTCTTCACACATGAAAAGATCACCATTGCTTTGGTTACTTCAAAATCTCAATAATAATATACGAGGCTTAAGAGCCTATCAAAAGATCAATAAAACGTTTCATGTGTGAACCTTTATATCTGGTAATCATTATCTATGATCATTCTGAAAAGCCCAGGGGTGGTTTTGATTTAGTTCGGTGGGAGTGCAGGGCTGAAATTATGTACAAACAATGCAATTATCACTTATTCTCACATAAAACGATCTTTATATAAAGGTCACTGTCCTAATCATTTTCATCAAAATTTCAGCCATTACAAACTTCTGGGTGGATACTTTTACCCATCTTCCTTCAAAACTTCTTCAACAAAAATAAATTTTGTCAACCAAAAATTTCAACGACTGTCATGTTAACAATGTTCATATGTAGACTTTGGATTTTGTCCCGTTCCATGTCGAACCCTTCTTCTTTGTTCGCTGCTTGTTTGTTCAGCTTTGCTTGTTTTTGGAGCATATTTTTACAACAGTGCTCATCTGCAGTTTTCAATTCTCTGAACTTTCTCTTACGCAGCAACTTAAACCAACCTCCTTCGTCCATTAATAACAAAGAATAAAGACTGAAGAAAAAAACATGCTTTTAAAATTACCACACTGCTTAGAAGGTCCACTTTTGAACCTTTGTTCGGGC
>NC_090886.1:55399460-55411960 GCF_036669925.1 Montipora capricornis
AAATATTGTAAAGCGCTGTTGAGTTTTTAAGAAACGGCGCTAAGTTTATATTATTATTATTATTATTATTATTATTATTATTATTATTATTGCTAATAATCTCAGATAGAATCTGGTTTTCAAGAAGCGTCCTTCATTATACTTTCCTTTCCTGCCTAAATTTCCATCATTATTAATATTATTGCTTGTGAAAATTTGGAGGGACAAACAAAGAGTATTATGGTATTTTTGAATGTGGCCTTAAACTGACTTAGAACTGCAGTTTTATTAAAAACTAGCCAATGCTGGCAAACATTTTCAAGAAACCTCCTTTAATATCGCGCACCGGTGACTCAGTTGGTTGAGCACTGGGCTGTCACGTGGGAGGTTGTGAGTTCGACTCCGGCCGGACCAACACTCAGGGTCTTTAAATAACTGAGGAGAAAGTGCTGCCTTTGTAATAAGTCTTCTCCGATAAGGACTATAAGCCGTAGGCCCCGTTTCACAAATATCTTTGGTGTTCATAGGTTCTCTGTGGGAAAGAACCCACACACTATTCGAGAAGAGTTCTCTGTGTTGTGGCTGTCCTTCGTGAGTGTATGGGTGGGTGGGCATAGCAGGTCCACATCACCTGAATAGCTGCCAAAACTTCAACCTGCTCAAACAAATAAATCAATAACAAACAAACAATCATACAAGAGTGGCAAATAACTCAAGGACATGCTCGTTAACGCAAAAGTGTGAATTGAAGGTTCCACAAAAGGGGAGACCGTGCAGGTTTGTCACAATCTTTCAAATATCTACAGTTTGTGTGGAAAAGGAGAAAGTGGAGAGATGATTGCCTGTGAGAACCCTAGCTGCCCCATCCATATGGAGTGCATTGGAAATGGAAGCTAAAAAGAACAAGGCTGATATAACGGTGAAGGAATATATGTTGTTATTGGCAATGGATCTGCCGTGTATGTGAGGGTTGTGCATGTACTGTTTTATTGCCATTAAAATCTTGATGATTGCATAAAAACGATGCTTTGTTCTAGCTTGTTCATCATCACCCCTTTTCCTTTTCAGGCTAGCAATCAAGTACAACCCAAAACAGCCCCCAGGGGGTAGTATTACGTAAGGTTTTGACTAAACGAAGTAACCTCAGGGATTGGAGTGTTAATCGAGGTTTGAGCGAATTTTTTTTCCAAATGCCCCCCTTGTCCCGGAGGAGTGGGGGGGGGGGGGGGGGGAGGAGGAGTCGGAGTTTGCGTTGAATCATGCAGTATCGTTGCCGTTGTCAAGTTGACTTCGGATACATGCACCCCCACCCCCTGCCCATACCGCCCTCGATACAAAATGACATACATTAATCGTCTCTCTCAGATAGTACGCGCGCTAGGATTGACGGGTTGACTCTTATAAGTAGCAATCGGATTCGGCTAGACGGTGTTAACCTTTTACTAACCGAGCGCGCGAACCGTACTGGGAAATATTGCATGATAATTCCTCGCATTCTTCCCGAGGAGTGCATCTCGCGAAGGGTGTGAATTTGCGTTGTTGAGTTAGTCCTCCCAACTGGCCGGTCAACTCTGCGCTGGATCCCCAGTCTTGTTCTCTATCCTTTACATGCTTAATCGGAACAAGCGCGAGACTGAGGTCCAAGCGCGATAGCGCAGCAAGAACGTTTCCCATGCCCAGCCGCCATTTTGAATTTGCCTGTTTTGGCCTGACCTCTAGGTCGTTTGTTCAAAAGATGGGTAACTCTATCCATCGGATAAATCACTGTCCAGCGGATAAGCACTAGCAAAACCAATTGAGTTATCCAGTGGATAACGCTACCCACCCTTCGATCGAATAACTGGGGCCAGATCTTCCAGA
This sequence comes from Montipora capricornis, assembly GCF_036669925.1. Classification (NCBI taxonomy): domain Eukaryota; kingdom Metazoa; phylum Cnidaria; class Anthozoa; order Scleractinia; family Acroporidae; genus Montipora; species Montipora capricornis. Next base: position 55,401,300 of record NC_090886.1, read on the forward strand.
TACGATCGACCGGTGACGCCACGTTTGATTTCGAGATTCATTACATAAAAACAATACATTCTATTACTGGGTTACCAGTATGGCAATCCCAGTCGGAAAATGGGCGGATTTTTTTTTGTTTTCTTTACGGGAATTATTCCGCACATGTTGAAATTTTATCGCAGTCCCGTTCCTGGGTTAGAGCTGGTTAGGGTTGGATGTGTGTTTCTACCCAGGCGCCCATCGTTCAAGGGCATTCTGAGATAGGAAAACAAGTTACTTCCCTTTTGGTATCGGAAAAGATTTGAATTGGAAACGAACAGCTGGAAAAAAATTTCAGGACAACTGATAACGAAGAAGCTCCATGTCGTTCGTAAAAACAAAGTGCGAAAGTGTAGCCTTATTTTAAAATACAGTGTGTGCATTGTGATTAGTACCACAAAACTGAGTTGATAGATAGTTGGTAAGTTCTTCACTCACCCTGATTTGCATTTTGTGCTTGTAAGCAGCAAATGAACAATCATTAGGATGTTTCTCCCTTGTTATAGAGAAATTTACGTTTTATGGTCATCAAATTGCCGTCTTGAGTGTTTGTGCTATTTAACCCTTGCAAGTCCTGTTGAATGTTTGGCTTTGCCAGAAAAAAAACCCCAAGGCTGGGGAAATTCAGGAATTCTGAAATGCTCATTTAAGCAAACCAAGATGTATTGTAATGAAAAGTTAGGAGGCGCTCTCTTTATTTGTACGAGTTACGAAATCAAGACCATTGTTAAATATTAAATACTAAATCCTACCGGCATCCGCACTATAACTAGCAGCTACTGAAGTAGCATACTATGTGAAATCAAGCAGTGCTGTGACGAGAAGCTCCCGCGCTTTTTCAATGGTTCCACTTCAAGTTATATTGGCATTAGTTTGTTACCAAAAACAAAGGCTATAACGTGTCTTCCAGTTTTAGATTTGCTTGAAACAAAATAAACCAAAAACCCAAGATAACTTGAATAACTTGGGTAAAACTTCAAAAGCGTATAAGTCAACCGAACTCAACGATAAAAAGGTTTGAGCGATAATAAATCAATGACAGTGCGGACATACATATCGAGCAACTACAAAAAAAAAATCCAATGAAACACTCTGAAAAATATTAATTTCCAAGTCAACAGCATTAACTCATAACAACATGAGAAATTAATGCATGAAAAAAACAAAATAAAAACAAAAACAATAAACCCTTGGAAAATGTGCAATGACCAGCTTCCGGCTCATTTATATTTCTTCTAATGGTCCTCTTATATCCAATGTATTTAAAAAAGAAGAACAACTGCCACAAAATGCAACAACCTGAGATTCAAAGAGGCTAAATCATTGCACAAAAAGTGGTGGTTGACAAATTCAATAACTTGATTCCAGTTTGTAGAAGCTCTGAACTTCCCTTTAATTTAAAAATAACAGCGTCATCTTCAATTTATATTTTATTTTACCTGTAATAAAAAAAAGGAAGGAATATCGTTAGTGTTGCAGCGAAAATGATAACTGAATGGGTGATGGAGGTGAAATATTTTGAAATCCTGAAAAACAAACTAATTTTCGTATGAAACTTTCATGAATGGTGGTTAATTCCCAAAACATGCATGTTTTTGTTCTTTAACCCTTTGTTTTAAGGGCCTATTGACATATTTTTTGGGGTGCGTTGCTAAGAATGTAATAGTTAACTAATTTGAGAGAATTTGGCATTATTTTGGTCAGTTTCTAACTTTTGTAAAGAAATGACCCTAAATATGACGTCATCAAGCCACGCCCATGGTCATGTGACCAATAAAAGAAAACTCTAAATTTGTCTACGTGCTACACAATTTGGGTATTTAATCATTGGTTTCATAATTTGTATTCGTTTTTGCATCCAGGCAAGCAGGGTTTTCTTTTTATTTTGAAAAATGTTCTTTTTAGAGAGATAAACGATACTGAAATATCCATAAAATTGTCAAACAAGATGATTTGAAAAAAATCAATGCTTACCTATATTCTGTATTTGGAGGTGAAAAGGCCATAAGAAAAAAAATTAATTCAATTTAAAGACCGTCGGAAATTTAGGTTTTTTCTCAAACCGGAAGTCAGTTCGTTTACACATGCGCAGTTGATCTGAGAACGAGCGCGAGAAAGGGCGAGGAAAAACCTTGGATGGAAACAACAGTTCGTGCGGTGATTTTTGCTTGTGGATGGGTTTTCTGGTCAGCTCACTATATGATGACGTCAGTCACCGGAAGTAACATTTCACTTCCCTAGCAACGCTCAAAAAATCCGTCCGTGGGCCCTTAAGGGGTTATCAAGGCCGTCGTCATCCTTGCGAAAGCTCACTAGTACCTCAACCATAGGCAGCTCAAGCTTGCGTTACGTGCGAGACGTGACTGTCAAAGCATCACTCACGTCAGCGACAACACTATTCTAACAACACTATTCTAGACAAGTTATTTTTGTTTTTTGGGGGTTAGTTTCACGACAAAGGAACAAAGAAGCGAAAAGTCATCAATGAATAAACGAAATAAAGTAAGTTAACTCACCTTGTCTATTTTGTTTGTTTTATCTTTTCGAGCTTTTTTAAACTGTTTTGGACAGCCCATCAAACAACAACGTCTCAAAAGGTGAGTTAAATAAAATATTACTTTACCTCATTCATTCATTGTAACTTTTCGCTTTTTGCTCCTTTGTCGTGAAACTAACTCCAAAAAACAAAACTAAATTGGCTAGAACAGTGTTGTCGCTGACGTGACGCTATGACAGTCACGTCTCGCGCGTAACGCGAGCTTGGGCTGCCTATGCCTCAACAAGAAATCAATAGGGAGTTTAAGAAACCACGACGGCTATGGAGACGAAAACGTCACTCCAAAATACAACTTTGAGCTGTTTTAAGTATTTAATGATTATTCCATCTTGTTTATATTATTCAATGTGAGTGAAGTGTCCTAAAACTGGATTGGTACAGACGGATTTGAAGTAAAGAGTGAGACTGAAAGATTCACGGTAGTTTGTCCACGTTGTCGTCAAAACCTTAAATTTGGTCATTTCACGTAGTAGTTTTGACGAGTACGGAAGAGAAGTGTTTAAAAATGCGTGCCGCACGTGCAGCATGAGCATTTTGATTCTTTTAACCAATAATATTATTGCTTTTTGGCGTTGTCGTCGTTTCTTAAACTCCCTAAGATAGCCATTTATACACCAGGGCCCGGTTGTTCGAAAGCGCATTAACTTAATCCAGGATTAGCGTAAACTTTTGTTTCATATTTTCAACTTTTTGGTGAAAGTTTCTTTTGCTTATTTTTGTTGTTCAAGATTGACATGTTCTAATGTAAAGTTTTGCCGAATATCAGCCTTTAACAGTTTTTGAAAGTAGAGAAATTAAATCCTTGGTTAAATTTTAACCTGGGATTAGCGTTAATCGGTTTTTGAACAACCGGGCCCAGAGTCACATTGGTCAAAGCATGCTTAGCCCTAACAGCTAACGATTCGTTAAGAAATGAAGTATCAAAGTCTCTAGGTTTTCATGGTGCAGTATCTGGTTAGCAGGTTGGAAGGAGACAGTGAAGAGTAAAGACCTCCTTCCTTTTGTTGGGTATTGAACCACAAAAGTGAGCCCAAAAAGATGCAACACTAGCCACAACACAACCCCAATTTCACATGCATGGACTCTTTAATACATTTAGCTAATTATTGATTTGAACCTTACCTCAAGTGCTATTTTGACTAACATCGGTGTTTGTTTTGTCTTTTGCCTTGACAAATACATTTTCATCCCTGGGTTTTGCTCCACCGAATATTGTCATCTGTTGCACACTCGAAGCAACTTCATTTACTGGATCTTTGACTGTGCGTGGTTGAAGTTTTAATCTTGGTCTCTCTGCAAGTTCCTCTGTGGGTAACAGTGGTAAAGGAGTCATTCTTGAGACCAAAGTTTACATGGTTTATTACATCACTATGTTTTGTACATCACAAAAAAATCACAATCATGTGAGCAAAGTGACATGATCTAACTCGAGGAAGCTCAATGGTAGCTAGTGTTTAGCAGAAGCCTTTCTTTCTCAAGGCAAGTGCAGTAGTCCTTTCTCGGTTGTGGAAGCGGAATAATTGGATCTCAGTCATTCATTATTCCTTCCATTTTTCCCCCGAGTTATTCATTAATGAAATTCTATTCCATGTACATTTTTCCGTATTCATCATTCTTTACTGGAAACCGTAGAATTCTTTATTCCGAATGATCAAATGCTAAATATTCCTTAATAGGTTTCTTCTTTAAAGGGGCTAGGTCACGCATTTTTCGGTAATTTCAGCACTGATCGAATGGTCATAGAATTAACTAAAATATCAAAATAACTGTTGAAAACTATAGAAGAGCTCTAACAAAACACAGGGAAGCCAAGAAGGGACATGGATGCACAAAACTGGAGAGGATTGAAATGGATTGAATTTGGGTAAATTTGAAAAATGTCGGCCCATCTTTTTTCAAAATGCTGGAAAATCATTCTCAGTTGTTATGTGGCCATGATTTTGCAAATGAAAGACTCTTGCTCTGCCAATTTGAGGTTTAGAGTTCATAATTAGCAAAATTAAACAAAATTACCTTCCATACCCAATTTTTTCCTTGGATAACTCCAAAACTAGTTTTTCTCAACAAGTCTCTTCAAATCTTCTCTACAATGTTCTACTTTTGCTAGTTATAAGGACTCCAAGACATACACACCAACAATAAAATCAAAAATCATGACTTCAGCTTTTAAGTTGTTTCTTACCTGCTGATGGCTGTCGGAATTCCTCCTGTCGTGGAGGACCTCTTCTGTCTCCTCCATACCCTCCTCTGCCACCACCACTTCCACCATATCTTCCACCTCTTCTTCCTCCTTCATCTCTTCCCCCCCAGCCATCTTCTCTGCCACCCCAGTTCCCACTGCTGCCACTGTTCCAATTATCGCCTCCTCCTCCTCTGTTACCCCAATTATCACCTCCTCCTCTGTTACCCCAGTTACCACCTCCTATCAAAATAACAACTCTCCTAGCAACTATGTCAACGCTTTCAAGAGCAGAGAGGGGAAAAAACCTCAAAAACGTACAATGTATTTCATTGACATGGTAAAGGTAAGGTAAGGTAAAGTCTCTGTTAAGAGGCTGAAGGCCCATTAAGGCCGGTGCTTATCTCCGGTTTCCGTAGCACGAAGCGACTAGGAGTATTTATGCTCCCCCCTGGATGGGATGCTAGTCCATCACAGGGTTACCCCCAGCATTACACCGGCACCCATTTATACACCTAGGTGGAGAGAGGCACCGTGAGAGTAAAGTGTCTTGACATGACTCAACGTTAACTTACCTTGACTTCCATACTTTCCATCCCTATCACCAAATCCACCTATAAATGAAGATGAGTGGGAAAGTGGCCAAGTTCATTTCTGAAGATCTTTTAACCCAATGACTTAACAGATTTTACTCTGTCTAATGCCAGATGATTGTTAACATGGGGAGGCCTTGGGCACCTGAGGAGTGGATGGGTTAATAAAGAACGGTAATGGATTTACGGTACTCTTTCTCTGGGGTGAGATCGGATGTCAGCCTGTAAAAGTACCTCTGGCAGCTGCTATCAATCCATATCATTTTGGTCTCACCCTGTACATCTCTAATATGGTATTTTTTGGCCACTGAAAGGCCACCTCCCAGATGGCTTGATAGCTCAGTGGTAAAGTGTTGAACAACGCTAATACATGTTGATGGATTCAGGTCCCCCATTTTTTGGACTTCTTTGCAGACACTTCAGTTGGTCATACATAATACTGCACTGATAATTTTTTACAAAATTAATATTCCATCTCCCCATGTCATTAGTTTACAGATCAGCAAAGGGAATTCATCAATGATGTGGATCAAGTCACTCCCCTAATCCTTACATTCCTACCTTGAGAGTGCCCCCCTCTGCCTCTTCCTCCACCTCTGCCACCACCGCGACCACCATCTCGTCGTCCATCGGCTATATCGACTCTCAGTGTCTTCTTCTGATCCCCAAGTTGCTTTAAACAAAATTCACTTATCAAAAACATCCAGACATAGAGTTCATCTGAAGTACCCTTCTAAAAGTGCCCCTGTGACCAAAAAATTCAATTCTTATTTTTCTTTGGATTTCAAATCTACAGTTGTATGTTGACTAAACACTAAGTGACCAAACTTTTAAGCCTTGATTTCAAAAAGACACCTGTTTATTTTAACTGGAATTTTCTAACTTGATGGTTGAGCTGGATCGAGGAGAAAATGATCTAGGGTCAGGGTTGGGCTCAAAGAGTGCTCACTAGTTAGGCTCACTAGTTTAAGAATGCAATGCATGTGTATGCAGCATAATTAATGTGCAACACGGGAGTTTTGGGCTTTCAGACTTTTAAACTCGCATTTTGCATATAATAAGCGGCATTCACACGCTGAAATTTTAAGCTGGAGGTCCAATCAGTCAGTTTTGAATGTGAGTAATGGAGCACTGTGAAATCCAAAACTTACGCAAAGTAATCCTTTCCGTCATAAGAGTGATACTTATATATTCAATTGTCAGGGGTGAAGGGGTTAACGTAAATTGGAGCATCCATTTTATAAGTGTCCCAAAAAACACAACCCTCCCGGCACATATTGGTACTGCAGTCATTGTACACAATGGCTTATGAAGATCATGGGGTGCAATTTACAAGTAAGCATAAAAACACTTCCTCTTCCTCAGAACAAAGTGAATGTCTTATTGCAAAGCTAAACTGCATAGACATGGGGCTGGTGTGAAAAATAATATTATTATCATTAGTTGCGTCAACATAAGCAATTATTTTATATTATGTAATCAACAGACATTATCAGAATTACTTTTCTTCCTCAAATTTGCACTTCACTTTTAAGGAAAAAAAAAGTCAATCTCCAAAGTTTGTGACCATTTTTTAATAAAGCGGAAGCCAAAAACAATGAGTGAATGAAAAAAATCAGACTAACATTCTACATAGGAGGTGACATTCTCTGGTATGTGGGCTTGACAATGTCATTTATTTTACAGTGAGGTCAATGGGTAGAGTATCCAACTGGTGCTAAGAAGTCGCAGGTTTGAATCCTGCCCAGGACTCCGATTGTTTAGTTGTCCTCTCACCCGTCACCAAGCAACTAGTTAACTGTTTTTCTCATGGGCGAATTGCACTTACACCACCGACAGTTGCATTTTCCCTCAATCTTAAATAACATTATGCTTGGTAATGAATTTGAGAAACTGCTCTTAGATTTATTTGAAAAGAGCAAGTTACTGGCACCCTGCCAGCAGTGCTTTAACGCGACAAGAAAGAAAGGACTCTGCGGAGCCTCTCTTGCTCGCCATCTGGTGAGTTTTAGGGAGGCTCTGCTTACAGGGTGGTTACTGGATCCAATAAAAGAAAGTTACATGCAAACATTAACCTTTTACAAAGTTCAGGATCACAGGATTTTGTAACCAGCTTTTAATAAAGAAAGTCACAATATTACTGCTTAGTTGTTTGTAACGAAATAAAAAATAACATTGCTATTATTGCTTGGTTGTGACCAGAGAACAATGAAATTAACTTTATTGTTGCAGTTAGGAATAATAGTGAAGCTACATTGTAGCCTTTACTTTGAAAAAAAGTGCGTATGTTTATTAATGTAACTTGAAAGCAAAAGCATCATGAGACCACAGTTACAACATAACTGAATAAAGCTAACAACAACAGTTGGACTTTATACAGTTAGTTGTGACTATGATCTGTTTACTGCTTGATTATGATCTGTCTTCTGCTTAGTTAATTGTGACCAACATAAAAAATAACATTACTATTATTGCTTGGTTGTGACCAGAGAACAATGAAATAATTATTAAATAATTTTATTGCTGCAATTGGAAATAATAATGAGGCTACACTGTAACCTTTACTTTGAAAAACAGTGCTTATGTTTATTGAAGAGAGATGAAAGCAAAGGCATCCGGAGACCACAGTTACAAGTTAACTGGATAAAGGAAACAACAACAGTTACACTTTATACAGTTAGCTGTGACTATGATCTGTTTACTGCTTGATTATGATCTGTCTTCTGCTTATTTAATTGTGACCAAAATATAAAAATATCATTTACTCTTATTGTTTGGTTGTGACCAGAGAACAATGAAATAATTATTAATTTTATTGTTGCAATTAGAAATGATAATGAAACGACACTGTAACCTTTACTTAGAAAAAAAAGTGGTTGTTTATTGATGTGAGTTGAAAGCAAAGGCATCCAGAGATCACAGTTACAACTTAACTGGATAAAGCAAACAACAACAGTTAGACTTTATACAGTTAGTTGTGACTATGACCTGTTTCAGGTAAAAAAGATATTCAACTAAGGTGGAGACATGTTTATCCTTTGACTTCCTATAAGCTACAGCAAAAGATCAATAAAATTATTTAAATTGTATCTGTCATTGTAAATTCATTAATAATTCATAAGGGTGACAGCCAACAAAAACGCACTATTCAGGTCACATGCATGGTCTGTGAAGAGCGATAAAGTTCTAAGCTGGGGTTGATGAATGAATTAATGCAATAATTAAATGGATTATATACACATGTTCTTGTATGAACACATTGAACTTTGAAAGAAGATGACTGAGACAAATGCAACACCAAACACATTTTACTTATTACATTGTATTACTTTGTTACTTCTCATTTAGCACTGCCTCTTTATTTTCCAGCTATCCAAAACTTTACTGTACAGTTACTGAAAACTGGACTCAGGACATTACGACAAGCATCACATGACAAAGACATTTTCCTCCCTTTGCACCTTATCCTTCTTCGCTTCACACAAACAACAGTGCAGTCCTTACTTTGCAAACTATCTGTAATTCCTTCATTTCAGTGTGCCAAACAACTTTGTCCTGAATTTAAAGTACAGTCTGAGTATTGAGGCTTGCTAAAACTGGGAGAGGCTAAATTGTGTGGGTGGGCCATGGGTTGTGTTTGTTTGAAGATAAAAAAAGATATATATTAGCTCCCTTAGTGCTCGGTCCAAATTTGTCTTAGGTCTTAGGTCTTGTCTGTTTCAAGAATTTCCAGTCGTTGATAAAAAAATGGGTTAGGGTTAGGTTAGGGTTAGGGACCCACCACCCACAACTTTAACTTTAAAATCCAAGTCTGCCACTGAAACCGTGTATGTCAATTTAAGGAAATCATTGTCCGAAAATAACTAACTCAGGCTATGCAGACGTTTACACTTTGTAATCTTTTCAACACGCTGAGAGTAGTCTGAAACTGAAGAATGATTGAACAAGAACTTATACTTACTGCACCATCATAATTAAGTGCTTCTTTGAGTGAGGCAGCATCTTCAAATTCAACGTAACAAAAACCTGCAAGCAAAATTTCACACTTGAAGTTCAAAAATGCGCTAATCAAATGCCATGTTTTACTGCAAACCTTAAATGGGCTTGGTAAGGGTCTACTGCAACCAGTTATTGTAAGTTTAAGTGCTACTATGACCAAAAAAAAAAATCACTTTTTATTCTTCTATGGATTTCAAAAGTATGTTAACTAAACAGTAAGTGAAGCTGAAGTTTTAAGCCTTGATTTCAAAAGACACCTGTTTAATGGTCTGCCATTACTAACTTGAAGATCTTGAGAGAGCTGGATAGAGAAGAAAACGATGTTTAAGGCTCAATACTTGAAGAATGCAATGCGTCTGTGCGTGACTGAATTAATATGCAGCATGGGAGTTTTGGCCTTTCAGACTTTTAAACTCCTGTTTTACATATATAATAAACAGCATTTACACACTAAAATTTTAAGCTAGTGAGTAAATGACATCACTTTTCCCTAGATCCAACCCTCTGAGGTTTAATTAGTCAGTTTGGAACGTGAGCAATGGCAGACCGTGAAATCCAAAACTTACACTCAAAGTAAACAGCCTCTGGATAAAAGTCAAAGACAAAAATTTTGCAAGTCCAGTGTTAGGCAATCACACTTTAAAAATCTGAAGGAAAAAAGGAAGAGATTTTTTGATCATAGTACCACTTTAATAAAGGACATATTTTCTACCTTTAAATTTATCAGTTTCCTTGTCTCTCACCAGGCGAATGCTTCTGATATTATCCTAAAATGCCAAAGATACACTTTCTGTATGAGCTATCTTTGTATCATATGTGGTTGCATTTTAAGGAAACCCTAATATTGTATCTCTTTATTAAAATATAATATAAAAAGTCAATTATTATTATTTTACAAACATTTGAACAAAAGATGGATTTCACAGTATCAAAATGTCTGCTTCTTCACAAAAAATCAAGTTTTTTACATCTAAGTACTGTAGATTAAAAAAATGCTACGGAATTTTATGGAATATCTGAAGGGTTTAACTGACAAAGAAACTGGTGCTGCATTGGTGGGTCAGTGAAACACAAGAATTTTTATTGATATCAAATGAGTTAACTAATATAGGTATATAGACCACCATATTGAGATTTGGAAGCTCATTTTTCAATCAACAGCCCTCTGTCACATTCTCATCACCAGAGCCTCGGATCGACCCAAGGCTCTGGGAAACTCTACGTAGGAGAACATGCACCGTAGCGTTCTTATAGCCAAAGATTGGCTATTTGAACCTTACTGCGCCTGCTCACTCCTCGTGCTAACATGAAT
>NC_090886.1:55416960-55426960 GCF_036669925.1 Montipora capricornis
ACCAACCCACAATCCCTTGATTTGCTTTGAAGAAAGGCTAATGGTCGAAACATTGGCTTCCAGACTTCAGCATGCTGGTTGACTACCTCGAATCTAAATTCTCATGCTATTCTTGGTTTACACCCATGTTGGATGCCAATACAATACAATTTATTTTTGCTGAATTTGCAAAATAATAAAGTTTAGTTCCCAGCAGAGAGACAGGTTATTGTTCTTGCCACCTAACAAGTGGCGTCAGATGCAAACCATAAAGTGGAAACTCATCATTGCAAAGATCTGCATTGCAAAAATAATATTATTTTCAGGTTATATCAGTGTGTTCACTCATCACAAGATGGTTCTCAACAGATACAAAAAATTATCTCACCTACGCTTGTTACTTGTACCATAAATAAAATCAGCATATGAAAATAACTCAAGCACTAACCTTATCAAATTCATACCCTCAAAATTAACCGCAAAAATTATGCACGTGTACCAAGTGTGAAACAAACATTAAAGATGTTCAGAAGAGGAAGCTTCTAGTTCTGTCGGTGCATTTTCACCAAAGAAAACTTGACTATGAAAAGAAACGCATAGGTTCACTGCAGAGTGATCAGCCGCAATGTATCGATTATTACGTTGTTAAATTAATGATGTCGATCTCTTAAGAGTTAGTATTTCTGACTTTGATTCCCATGAAAACAAACCTTTATTTCTCCGAAGATCATATCTAAATCTCCCTGGACTGTGTCCGGTGGTAGTCCCCCTACAAATGCAGTAAAGGGTGGCTCAGTTGGGAAAGGTTTTGGAGGTCGATCACGATAACCACGATCACCGCGATCACCCCGATCACCGCCAGCACGCCGTCTTCCTCCACCGTATGACCCGCCATAATCCCTAAAACAGCCACAATAAGAGATAATCATTGTCCTACAAAAGACACCAAAGTTTTAAATACTATTATGCACTTAAAGTACCGCGGAGAATCGCCAAAATTGTCGTAAAATCCGCCAGACCATCCACCGCTGTTTCTTCCCTCGAAGTCGTCCGCCATGTTGGCCGAACACAACAGACCATAATGATTGTTTTTAGCAACAATGGGCAGGTACTGTGGTGCTTTCAACCAGCGGCTACTAAAAGTGAATATACATGGGAAAGTAATTCTCCTTGAATTGTCCTTCAGGAAATCTAATGTAATGGCTGCTGCTCTTGAGGGTTTGGAATTGAAGACAGCGGGTAAAACGCATCATTCTGTACTTTTTCTCGCTTTCTTTAGTTATATATTAACTTTTATCATATTTTGCATGCTCAGAGACCGAAGATGGAGCGCGCATGAGATTTCAAGTTGAACTAGAATTTGTGCAATGCCTTGCTAATCCTCACTACTTAAATTGTAAGTCGAACATTTTCATCTTGTCCTGGGTTTGGTTTGATTATTTCTTGTTTTGAGGGAAAAGATGTGGAGGTGTTGTCTTTCCTATTAAACATGCGATTGTTGTGAAACAATATTTCTTTGGTTGATTTGGATCACAATATATTTTTAGTTTTGCGTGATACATATGTACTTATGATCTTTCTCTCACGGGGTACAAGATTGATTTTTACTCCAGATAATTAATAGAAAAACAATTGCCAAAAGGGCTCTTTCTTCGGTAGTCTTTGTTAGTAGTCCCCACCCCCCCCCCCCCCCAATTTTTTTTCTTGGCTGAGGGTTGAGATTTCAAAAATCTTAATCTGGATAAGGGTTGTTTTTGCTCAGAATCATCTAGTTTAGATACTGTGACACAGCCCCTTTAACTGACAGGTAAGCAATATCAACCAATCAGGCCTTGATCATGCAATAAACTGACATGACTTTCTATCTTTCTTCAGTTCTTGCACAAAGAGGATACTTCAAAGAACAGTCATTCATAAATTATCTGAAATATCTGCTGTATTGGAAAAAACCAGAGTATGCCAAGTTCTTAAAGTGAGCAATAATTTATAGAAAATAAAAGAACTCTTTGTTGTTTTTAGCTATAGTCTGCCGGCAGTCCTTTCAATGTCACTTGAGCTGCACGCTTGTTGATCCGATCAAGTTTTGTCCACAATTGAGAGAAACGGCCAAGGGAAGCAATTTTTTCAGTATTTTCTAATTTTGCATTTGACTAAAAAAGGGGTATGGTTTCATATGGGGATTTAGTTCCCCTCTACCATAATCTGTTAATTAATGGAGAAAGTTAATCCAAAGCTTTTTCATTTTTGTTTCCTGAAAGAAAGACAACTACTGGAACCAGAAAGCATTGATTTATGACTACGGCCTCCTCCTCAGTATCACATGAATTTGGAGTTGTGTTAGGGTTATATCATATATATTTCATTCACCTCATACAAGATATAACTTGCATCTTGCCAGCTTCAAGCTGGCTATTAGGGTTAATATAGCAAGTGCCAGCACAATTGCACAGTAAATTGGGTTTGAATCCAAGCCTGGACTTTTTTCAGGCCTGCTTTTACAATACAGGGCCTGAGTTTTATTTAGTCACAACAACAGTTAAAGATTTCACTTGTGGGGTTGTGATATAGTGTAAAAGAAAAAGCAAGAATGCAAAAGAAAAAGGTAATTACATGTAATCACTACCTGTGCTTTTAATATACTCATATTTAGAGAATAAAATCACAATAATCCTAGTGAATCAAAGTGTTTGTTCCCCACTGGTATGTAATAAAATCCTCCCCAATGTTTCTTAAAGTGTGGGGGTACTCAACACCAAAGTCAAAGGTGTTTAATGTTGTGGAGTTTCTCGTTTTTTCCAGATAGGTCTGTTTGCCAATATCCTTAGAACAAAAAGTTGTTAGTGCATTCCATAAGTAGACCCTCTATGTGAAATGGAGTTCTTCATGAAATAACTGTGTAAGCGTGGTATATTTAGTTACCTAACTGTGATGATCTTCGTGACTTTAATTTCATGTATTCTGCAGTTCAGATCCATGGAAAAAAATTGACACACTCTAAAACCATTTCTCATCTAAATCTCCCCCAGGTACCCTCAGTGCTTACATTTTCTTGAACTTCTTCAATATGAACATTTTCGAAGAGAACTTGTGAATCCTGCATGTGCAAAGTTTATTGATGAACAGCAAATTCTACACTGGCAGTATTATTCAAGAAGAAGAATGAGGATGAATTTACCAAAAACAGGACAAACAGGTCCTGGAACAGAGCCTGAGCAATCAGGACGATAATGAAAATAACCAGCAAGAAGATGAAGTCTGACATTCCAACAAGGATGTCAGGAAACGAAGGCAGCACAGTTTAAGTAACGTGAAGAGTACAGCTATAAATATTAAGCCCAAACTGAAATATTACAGTAGATGGTGATTTTACCAGCAAATAATAATAATAATAATAATAATAATACAAAATTAAGGACAAAAGTGGTGCCAGTGGTAGTAGGTGCATCGGGTTCAGTGTCAAAGAAGCTGGCAGCCTACTTGGAGCAACTAGGAATTAAGGACCGAACAAGAACAATGCAAAAGTCGGCACTCCTCGGATTGGTGCATATCCTCATAAAAGTGCTGGAAGTCTGAGGTCTTGGGATGATAATAATCATAATAATAGTAGTAGCTTTGTTTGTCTCAAGGTTGTTTAGCTGCGCACAAGCACTCCACTGATCGGGGAGACTGCAATTCAACTGTAATCCGAACAAATCAAATGTTGGTTTTTGAGGAGAGGGGAAAACCAGAGAACCTGGGGAAAAAGCTCTCGGAGCAGAGTAGAGAACCAACAAACTCAACCCACATATGGTGTGGAATCCTGGGATCAATCTCAAGCCACATTGGTGGAAGGCAAGTGCACTTACCACTGTGCCAGCCCTGCTCCCCTAATAACTACAGAAAGTATAACTACTTTTGTAACAGAAATTTCTTTTACAACGATAAGCCTCTCAAATGTACATGCTGTAAATAAAAGACATCTCTTTGGACTGCACAGAGTTTTAAGAGTGCACATGTGACAAAATTTAAGGAGGTGATGGAAAAGGGCCAATAAGTTACAAAAGTACACATTTTATAAAGGGGTCCAGGGAAAGTATGATGATATTTTATATGATCAATGTTATGAACATTACCTTTCTGTAATGAAAGGAAGGCTGAAATGGGATTAAACCTGAATTTTTGCAGGCTTTCCTTTTGCTACAGTACCTCAACGGTTTTCAAATCTCAAAAACTGTCTGCAAGATTTCTGTTTTCTCCCAAGCAGATTGGAATGCATTAAACTTTTCAGAATCCACAAAATTGCCTCTTTTTAGCAGGGGGTGGAGGACATTAATGTGTTTGTTTTATTATTGAGTGGGTTAGTGCATAGAGAAAATAGCTTCTTCAAGGTAATATTATACTTGTTGAGGACTTTAAGAGCTTCTAATTCTGCACTTGTTTGCCCTCAAGGCCTTATCGGTGTGATTCACCATTTTTTGCACAAATTGTCAACCCTTTTTTGTTGTTTTTATTTTATTTTTGGCAGAATAAAAGATTTATTTTTTTTGACATTTACTGTGCCATTTGCCGTGGTTGATTTATACCGAGGACTTCTGAACAATAGTAGGTGGCTTAAGCAAGCGAGTTTTTGAGATGCAGATGGCAAGCAGAAGTGAGCTGTTTTCCCTTTTAACTTGTATTCACACGACCACATTTATATTACTAAGTATCTTTTCTCCGTTAGAGATGATAAGTATAAAAACCTGGGAGACACCACTGCCCAGGCATGTGAAATGTTCTCTTCCAGTTGCCGTCCGCGTCTTAAAAACATGCGTGCTTAAGCTCCCTTCGATCTCTGTACACTAACCCACTTACCATAATTAACACTTTACAACAGCGTTGTAAAACATAGTTGGAACATGACTTGTTAGAGCCATCCTCTGTGTCACATCATTACGGAACATTGCACAACGCAAACGAAGCATGAATGGACTCCCATATTCCAAATTTCGAACTAAGATCCTTTATCCTTGCTTTTAATACTGTCTGCTTACAGTTATATCCTTTATCTGGATTGGCCTAAAGCAACAGCTATCCCCATTCATGTCGTGTTGAGTGCTGTATAAGTTTTTATTATTAGATGGTGTATTAGTCACCATTGGTTTAGTCCTAGACATAAGTCTCAGTATAAAAGATCTAGGTAAGTCTAAAGTATCACTCTGTGAGCTCTTTAGTTTATTTTAAGGGTACCTTTACTGTTTACGAATTTTATTCTCACCCTCCCTTCGGAGGTTTTGTCAAGTTTAATTAGGTCACCTCTCGGTTAAAGCTTCGGTTAAATCTCGCAGCGACTTCCCCAACCTTAAGTGTTTTTCATGCTATGCCATTTTACACCCTCTATCTGCCTTTGTTCTTGTCTGATCCAGCACATAGTGCTGGGGAGATAAGGAGGCTTGAGCTGTTTTTACTGCCTACACTCTTTCCATGATGCTGGCCAGAAGTTTAGCTTGTAGTGCCAAGGAGATTTTAGGCTTGAATATCATTATTTGGCTTTTACTGGCCTACTACTTGTCCGATCAGGCACAGCTCAGCTTGGGCGTTGGAGAGATAAGTTCAGGCTTTTAGTCGCCACGAAAGTCGTCTGTCGCGCCAATCGTGGAGCAGTGTTCCTCACTTTTACACCAACGTCTTTTGCTTTTTGTTATTGTAGTGTGTCTGCTACAATAAAGGCCCAACAAAATGTCATCATCATTTAGACTGCATATCTTGGCAATTATTGTCTGTGTGCTTGGAAATGCCTTATTCTTAATAATAAAATGTGACACATATCCACACTTATTCTTTTATTAAATTAAATTCCATGGCAATAAATTATGAATGACAAAAGACTCAATAAATTAGTGAAAAATATATAAAATCATACTGCCCAAAACATACCCCAAAATGAAGCAGAGTGCCTTTGTTCAAGTGACACCAGTAACATTGAACTGGTCACCCCAGCAAATGTCACTGCTTTCATGGTTTAATAACAGATTGCCTTGCCTTACTTTCAAGACTCGTTATGATTTTTCTTTGGCATGGGTAGAAACCTTAAAATGCCTATCACCTTAAGAAACTTATTTCTTTTCACTTATTTTCTGAAATTGCCCCAAATAGGTTTTGTTGTTTTTCTATTTTCTTTAAAAGACAGGAAAAGAACTCTGTTTCATCTGTGACTGAGCAGTGAGGAGGAGTGGGTTCAACACCAGATTGACATGGCAAATAAATGAAAATAAATTCATTACTTTGTATTGTTGTTTTTAAAGAAAAAGTCAACCTGCTGTTAAAACCCACTGCTCTACTCTGAGTTGTCGTAAATCAAACTACAACCAGTTTTTTAAGTTGGACTAATAGACCGTATTCATAAATGGAAGCTAAGTAACTATTCTTTTGTCTTTATGCTAATCATCCTCACAAGCCTCGTTAGCACAAACAAATTCAACAGAATTTTTGCTCCAAAGTGAGGCTAGAGAGGATGATTAGCACAAAGACAAAACTTAGGTAAAAATTCTTGGTAACAGAACAATGGCAGTATTTTTGTTCTGTAATGATAGAAAGAGGTTTGTTAGGGTGTAGAATATTCTAAAATATTTTGACAGAGTCCCTTTAAAGATAAAGATGTACACTGTAGATGCTGCAGCAATTCTTTGTCACACAAACTGTTTCACTGCCAAACTAACCAATGATTTGTGTCATTGTCATTCCATCAAAACCTTCCCAAATTTTCATAGGTGCAGGAAATTGCATGATGTCACACTTACAAATAAAATTTGTAAAGTAAATGTAAATGTAAATACTTTGTTTATAGTGGAAGTGCACTTAGCTATCAAGCTAGTTCACATGCAGGCACCCCACTTGTTATAATCGGAAAGAAACTTAACAGAAACATGATTAGCCCATTGGCCGGTTTGGGTGTCAAAGGGTTAAGAACCCCGACTGCCAGGAGGCAACCAGTTGGCTATTTACAAAGCGTGGTAGAGTTGAATCCAGGACAGCCGGAAACAAATCCTAACCAGAGGTTAGAACGGGATTTGAACCCGGGTCAACCGTATGCAAACCCAGCGCCCTAACCACTGGACCACACTGCCTCCTAATAATAATAATAATTATTATTCTTATTATATAATTATTATAGGTACACTTATTTACATTAAAAAGTGCTCTTGCAAACAGCCACAGAACTTTCAGATGAAACACAAAGATGCACTATAAAAGGGGCTGCTTCATGCTCTGCCCTTGTTTGAATTCCCTCAAGCACGCCTGATTATCCAAGATGGTGATCAACAAACAGCAACACAGAGACGGAAGCCCTAAAGGATATTTCTAGCATGAGAAAAAGGGACAGGGGATTAAAAAAAAAAAAAACGACATATCACATTTCATGACACATTACCATAAGGGGCTTTTTTATTGCACAAATTAGCACAGAGCTTGGCTGCATCCACCGTTGATTGATAAATCATTTGCATGTGCCTAAGGCACCACACCTTTCATAGTGCATCTTCATGTTAAAGCAGCTGTAAATAAATTATTCTAAAGAGGATGTTGAATCGATTAAAAAATTGTGTTTTTTAATGTTACTGTGGGTTATTGCAGGATAAAAATTATTTATTTGTTATAAATATCACACTCCTGTTGTGTCCATTCTATTTAACCTGTAATGAACTCAGCAGCTCAATGGCCTTTTCAACTTCACTTTCAGGAACCTGTTGGAAAATAAATTGTACACTAATAATTACCATGACTAAGGGAAATGCAGCCAAGAGGTAGCAAAACAGATCACACTAATGCTGCTCTTGATACTGTGGACACAATGCAGACATCCAGAAAACTGTGCATCTCAAATGAACACAATTAGAATTATAATTTTGTAGGGATTGACCAATCTCACTTCCTCTGTTCATTGATCTTCACTTCCAATCTCACTTCCACCACACACCGGTGGCGCAGTTGGTTGAGCATTGGGCTGTCATGCAGGAGGCCGTGAGTTCGACACCGACCTGACCAACAACACTCTGGGTCTTTAAATAACTGAGGAGAAAGTGCTGCCTTTGTAATTACATCCGTAAATGGTTAGACTTTCAAGTCTTCTCGGATAAGGACTATAAACCGTAGGCCTCGTCTCACAACCCAGTGGGATGTAAAAGAACCCACACACTATTCGTAAAGAGTAGGGCATGGAGCTCCCGGTGTTGTGGTCAGGTCTCATTTCATTCATTCATATGCTGGGTGAGATCATTAATGGGCTGATAGTGGCTGCCAGCAGTGCCTATATATGCTGATGTCCGATCTCACCCATAGATCCATTGCTTGTAAAACGCATTTGAATATGATAATAGAAAATGCCCTATATAAATTCATTACCATTTATTTTGTCTTTGATCTCTATGGGAGGGGGGGGGGGGGGGGGTAATGGAATTGCATCCCATCCCATCAACACGTCCGTCCACGCATTGGCCAACAGTCGGCTGACAGTTGATTGAATCTCAGGCTCAAGAAGACTTTGACATCGAGAGAGGACATGCAAATATTCCTTGAAAACAATGAGGACGATATTTTATTTCTTACTTTTTATCGTTTTTCGTGGTAGATTTCCATATTTGAAGTTAATATCTTACATCCTATTATCGTATTCAGTTTTTGCGATATCAATGTTGATTCCAAGGGATTGAAGTTTTCATGCAACAAACACAGTAATGTTTTTTTTTTTACGGTTTTACTATAAGTAACATTGGAGGAAAATGTTTTCTACCTTTTTTAATGAAACAAGTCAATAGTTTTTTTTTAGCTGATAAAAATACTTGTGTAATTTTATGTGAGTAAATAATAAAGTTGTTATTATTATTATTATTATTATTATTATTATTGTTATATTGTGTATTGTTTTATGATAGTGTATGTTCTGCAGAAGCAACTTAAGGTACTAACAAAGTCAATTTTTTTTTATGAATGTCAATTGCTGCTCGACATCACAAAGTTCTTGTTTTGAGCTTGACCACGTTTTTGGTAATTATTCTTCTGTGGGAATATAACATGAGCTCTTTTGACCTTTTTGATACTTGAATTGTAAGGTAAAGATTATTTTATTTAAAAAAACTGCCTTGTCAACCCAATACACTTTTGCCCAGTTGTGTTGTCAAGGTGTGCCATGTGACCAGGCTGAACCAAGGTCTTTTCCTGAAAACGAGGTTGCAATCAACCAACCAGTAATATTATGATGAAGAAATTAAAACCTTTAAAACCAGTACATGTAGTACTTAATTAATTAAACCTTTTAAAAGTATAAGCTCAAGTTGAATTTATTAGCTACAACCCTCATTTTGATGCTCAATGTTTCAAAAACAAAACCTTGAGAAAGTGAAATGAAGTTGTTGCCTCTTCACAGAAACAGAAGTCTTAAAGTAAGACTATGCAAGTTATATGCAAGTGCCAAATAAATGTTGTGTCTGTCAAGTACCTGTTTGCATCCCTCTTAGCTTAAACTTCATAATTATCAGACAGAAATATTCTTTTGCTAAAATGTTCAGTGCATTTAATGCTGTGTAAAAGCGCATCAAACAAAAAGGAATGCACTACATATCATAACCAAGCAGTCTTTTAAAGACTTGAAACCAGAAAAGCATCACAAATCATGGAAAAGTATGTTTTCATCTCAGCTGGGCAAGGATACTGATGTGTCTTGTATTGAGGTTTGAGGAAATGGAGAAAAAACTGTTGCTTCACAGGAGTTTGGTAATCATGTGGACAAATATTAAAAGGCAATGATGGTACAGTGGGAAAAATGCCTCTTGAATTCTCAAAATGAAAGGTATTTTCTTGCGTGTGGTGGAAACATCCCTGTTAAAATTTATATGGGCTGCAAACAACATTGCAAGCATATCGAAGAGTAATAAAGATTATTGACAGATGAAACTTAGTTCTTAAAGTAAAGGAGAAATCAAGCAACTGAAACAGTAACAGTTTTCTTAGGAGCCACTACAGTTCACAAAAGAAGCAAAAACCAGTTTTTCAGAATGACTAAATC
>NC_090886.1:55431960-55444460 GCF_036669925.1 Montipora capricornis
ATCATCCGACAGATATCTTAGGTAAACATGATTCATAGATCAACATTTTAAATTTGCACCAAACCTACCAAGACAAAATCTGACTGATATGTTGATATGACCAGAACTGATATTTTGAAGTCTGCTAAAGGTGTTATTACAGTCTTGACAATTCTACTGATTCCAGTCAGTTGGTTGTTTCCATATGCACCAGCAGAAACAGATAGAACTCGCCACACAAGATCAGGTATGTCAATACTCTCACTTTCTGGAAGCTCTGCAGAGAGCAAGTCAGTAATATAACACAGATTATCTAATGCCTTTCTTTTTAAAAATGCAATGAGTCAGTCAGTTTTAAGAAATAACTTACCAAGACAAAAAAAAAGCTGAAAAAAAACACACTAAGCAAATTGTAGGCAAATCACCCTTTCCCTCCTAAAATGGCCACTTAAAGATTTTAGTCATTAATTTATGTTTAATCCCTTTGGGCAAAAGGGTTAACTTTATACAGAGGTTCCAAGAAATATTAGAAATTAAAAGACTTAACCTATTAACTCCTCAGGTGTCCAAGGACACCCCCAGTTGATGAATAAGAACTGTTAAGTCTGACTCCCAGGAGTCGATGGGTTATCGAATGAAACATTAAGCTTTTGACTTCTTAACGGGAAGGAACTCCTTTACCATCCAGTTACACTTAAATCATTTTCTGAGAAATCCTCACATTTTCAAGTTTTCATAAACACTATAAATAAAAAAGATCTACAATAACTCTGCATGAATCCTCAATGATTCCAATGTTGTGGTTAAGTCAGCTTGAAGGAATCAATCTCAAAGTAGGGTTTGCATTTACCTGACACCTGTACTGTTAATCTCATATCTCCAATATGATGCCATATGCATGAACATGCAAGTACTGAAAAGAGCACTTTAATACTGCCTCATATCAGCTGTGACGAAGACACAAAACAGTAGCCTGTGTGCGCAGACATATTTCCCATTTAAATGTGAATGCTACATTATAATGAACCCACCCACTAGAAATTGGCCCCTAAAATTTCATTGGGGGCAATTCTACAATAACTACTAACATTTTAACTGAAAACAACACAAGGGTCAAATTGAAATGTTTCCAACAAAAGGAGCATACAATTATGAAATCTGAATGACAACGAAAATAACAATTAAAAATTAACTTGAGGCAATAAG
Source organism: Montipora capricornis (assembly GCF_036669925.1). Lineage (NCBI taxonomy): Eukaryota > Metazoa > Cnidaria > Anthozoa > Scleractinia > Acroporidae > Montipora > Montipora capricornis. The sequence goes on from NC_090886.1 coordinate 55,433,146, forward strand.
TTGGAACAAAGGTCATTATGTTATGAAATTCAATCTTTGTTTTGCCTTCTCTTGAGCAAGTAACAACAGCAGCAGAAGCAAGAAAAACATATTTTTGACAGGACAGTTGCTTGATGTACTCTCATCAATTCATACCCATATGTGAAGAGCAACTGAGTTATCATAACTACATCTGCTGATAAAATTTTCACAACATTTTTTACGTAAAATGAAATCTCCTATCACACATCAGCTTTATCAGGGGTTAATTTTTCAACCATATCAAAAGATCCTCAGGTCCCACTCAAAATGAGATAACAAAGAACGAAAACAAACGATGAAACTTTTCTTGTTATGTATTGAAACACTGCCATAGTTTTAGGGCAATTCTACTTTAAATAAATAAAAAATCTGGTAAGGTAATAAATTAAAATGTGTATTATTTCTAGTTTCACATTACGTATTCACGAAAGATATAGAAAGTTTCGCCTCAGCGAGCATCACTGCTTTTCTTGATTAAAATGTGGTATTTTCGACGCACGTTTTGATTGCCCAAGTGAGCGAATGTGAGAATGATATATACACATGAGAAATGAGATGTTGATAGAACCCACTGCGGCTCATTTCTCATGTGTATACGTTTTGATTGACCAATCTAATGGCATGTCCATTTCGTAAGCTTAATAAAGGTAATAAATAGAAGAAGTAGTAGAAACTTTATTAAGAGTGTCAAAAGCCATCTAGCCAGGGAAAAGAAATCCCTTACTAATTTGGGGACACCAAATTATAAAATATGAATCAACAATGACATCAACTGAACAGAAAAACAGGCATGACCGAGAGAAAATTGAACGGTTCCGGACTTTTTAAACTTTGAAAGAAAAAAAACGACAAATTATAAATAAAATCCGGAACACAAACATTCCCTTTTATTTACAAAAATGGACACACAAGTTGGTATGTGTATCTACAAGCAGAATACCGTACCTTTACAAAGATCATCTTCCACAATGATCGTGTAGCCATCCCGAGTTTCGGTGAAGCTAAAAAATCTTGGTCTGTGTAAAAATGTGAATGTTGTTTGATTAGTTGAGTATCTATATCGCGAAAAGGCCCAACAAACGCTTCATGCGTTTAAAAAGAAACCTCTCAAAACACTGATGAACTTCTTGCAAAAACTAACAAACAGCAACGAGATCTGTAAAGTATGGTACGATAAATAAATTGACTGTGTAACGCAAAATCAACCTGTTTCGACTGTGAATCAAAAAACATCAAACTCACTTTGACTGAGGTAGCAATGAAATTTTTATAAGCGCGTGAGTGTATAACGAGATCGCTTTCTTCTTCAGGTTCGAAACTCGAAGCTTGTGTTCGAGTATGTGAAGTTCAGAGGAATCTGTAGACGTAGAAGAATGACCCAAACATCCATTCATCGTTTTGCCCATGAAGACCACACTAAACGCGTTGATTTTTACTGATTGCACGACCTATTCCCCTTTATTTCTTGACAACTTGACGGATCGATGGGAGATGTTACCGTTCGATAACAGCAGTACTTCCTGACAAAGACATGTGACGACCACACAAGTAAATATCCTCGCGACCTTGATCAAAAAGCCCGCGCTAAAGGGACATCATCACGCAGAATTACGCAAGATCTCCACCAGGTTCCACCAAGGTTATTACCAGTTTCTCGCATGCGCGATCCCCAATTTACCACTTTACTGTGAGAGGAGCAATTCGTTTGTGAAAATAAATTAACCGTATTTCTACTGCCTTCCTCGGAGCACTCAAATGACGACTGAAAGCAACAACCACACAAGGGTAATGAAGTGCAAACGTTACACGTAAAAGCTTTGGGTCCACCAGAAAAAAACCTGGGGCGAGATGTAGAGCGAGGCTGTGGATTTGAAAAATGGCGCGAAAATTGGTGACGTTGCATCTGTCAATTATTTTCATAAAAATGTCAAAAGTCAGGTTTTATCAAACAAGTTTCGATTATAAAGCCCCCTCCATACGAGAAATTTTTATGTGGCACTTTTCTGTGGCAAATGCAATAATAATTCGAGGGTCAGTATGGCAAGCCAATAGTAGCTATATTCAATACCGAGTTTCAAGTTCAATTCAAGGAAATTCACGTTCAATTCAAGGAAATTCAAGCTCAATTCAAGGAAATTCAAATTCAGTTCAATGAAAAAAAAAACTGTAAAAATTGCTTCCGGTTAGTGACCGGAAATGGGAACAAGCAACATGGTGATCTTTGAGCCAGAATGACGTAATCGACGCAATTGCCTGAAGTTTTATCGTCAGTGCTCGATAAGAGAAGTGTGTACGCAACAATGAAACAGATATGGTCAGATATCGATAACTTGCAAACACCCTTGCAAACACCCTTGCAAACGATCAAACCGTTAGTTTTTTTAGTTCTCTTGTCTTAACCGGCATTGAGCAAGATCGGATGGAGTGGGAATCCCCAGCTACAGCCATGCATGCGTCTAGCGTTTTGTAGAAGTACTGCGGGGCTGCTGAAAATCATCAAATCATCTCAAAACTACAGGTGGCTCTGAGGTGACATGCAGAAAACTCGATACTTTTCTCATGGTTGCGACTTTTGCTGCGACTCTTGCTGCCAAAGCGTTCATGTTAGGCACATAAGACGTCCCATACAGAACAACGTTTGAGATTTATATATACCATACAAAGTTTCCCTTTACACCATCCTTCTACCATGTTCTCAGTCCCTAACTACGGTTACCATCGTTCCACCACAGCAACCACTATCTACTTTATTAGCCTCGTTAACCCCCTTTACTCTCATCTACTCTAAGTTCCCCTCGTTCTGCCACAGCAATCGTCATCTACTCTTAATTCGCCTCAAGCGTTCAACCAAGTTAACCTTCATCTACACTAAGTTAACCATCTTTACCCCTATCTACCCTAAGTTGGCCGCTTTATATCTCGTTGACCTTCGTCTACTCCAAGTTAACCCCGTTCTATCACGTTAACCCTTATCTACTCTAAGTTAACCACGTTTACCTTCATCTACCCCAAGTTAACCTCGTTCTACAGTATTGCTGAAGAAGCCCGAACGGGCGAAACGTACAATAAAGGGACTTTCAATTACACGAGAAAAGTTCGCTCAATCTTCTCTTCACGCAAGTTACAATTTTTTAAGAGGAAGCGTTGCGTATCCGACTGGATCCTTTTCTCAAGTGGCATCATCGTTGGCTATCCAACAGCGTTCACACATTTATATATATCACACATAAATTGTCACATAACAATAGCACGTGTGGATGGGGCTCCAGAAACTAACCCCCTTTTCATTGGCCTGTCAGAGAATTACCTGTTTTCGATTCACATGTTACGTATTACCACATTGATGAAATGGTATATGAAATAAATCATATATGAACTGCGGATATGAAATCAAGTGAAGCTATGATCTTCGCAGTTATGAGCGCAATTTTTGCAATTGCGTAGAGAAGCCGGAAAAATTCAGGACTTCAACGGGGTTTGAACCCGTGACCTCGCGATACCGGTGCGACGCTCTAACCAACTGAGCTATGAAGCCACTGACGTTGGGAGCTGGTCATTTGTGGGTTCTAATGGTCCCGTGAGGAATGAATCAATGATTTCAATCATTGATTCCTCATGGGAAGCGTCGCACCGGAATCGCGAGGTCACGGGTTCAAACCCCGTTGAAGTCCTGAATTTTTTAGGCTTCTCTACGCAATTGCAAAAATTGCGCTCATAACTGCGAAGATCATAGCTTCACTTGATATTACCTCATTGGTCAGAACCCCAAGGTTCATTTTGTTGCACGGGATTGTGAAGTTTGGCATAAACTAGGTAGTTTTTGAGGATACTATAAAACGAAATAAAAATAAAGTACGCAGCCCCGTCTCACAAATAAGTTCCCTATGGGACGTTAAAGAACCCACACAATATTCGAGAAGAGTAGGGGATCAAATCCCCGGTGTTGTGACTGTCCTGTTCTCTCTAATAGAAGTGGCCAGCTTGGCGAAGACGTCTTTAACAAGGCTTGTGTTGTTTGCGGCCGCCTAAGAAAAAACAGCCATAAGTCGAAAAGGGACTTTGCTGAGTGCCGAAACATGTGTAGATGATGTAGACGAATTCGAAACGCTACAAGTGGAATAGTTTTGAAGACATTGTAGCAACGAGGTGATACAGTAAGAATGTTGAAAAGTCTACGAATAATAGACGAAATGTAGCTTACTTATCCGGAAAGTCAGTTTTCAATTCCTGGATATTCGGTGCACAGAAAAGATAGAAAGAAGGGTGGCAGAGGAGTGGTGGCACTGATATCATCATCCTTAGTCAGGAAGAGACTCAAGATTCCTGAGATATACAAGACCCGTTGAAGCGATCGCAATAGAAATCAAGATAGACACAGGAATAATAATAATAAGTATTGGGATTTACCGACCCCCGAGAGCAGTCCACGGTGTATATCAAATATTATTAAATTCTCAACCTCGGATAATGCAATTCTCGTGCTCTGATTGGTTCACTCAATCTCGGTTATCAGCTCATATACCTTAGTTTGACCATATATGGTAAATGATTGCGCTAAACGTTGCTAAGCTAAAGTTTTTTACGCCAGAAATCGAAATTTCTCTTGGTATAAGGCACAAGAAAAACGTTTTTGGGGAAAGTTTGGATCAATTTGGAAGGTTAGAAGTACGCAACACTGGAAAACTTGAAAATTTACAGGCACATGTAAATCCAGTTTCCAAAGTGTAAATTTGGATTTACATGTTTTGTAAATTACAATTTACACGTTAAGGTTCCGTAAACTAAGATTTACAAGGTATTTACATGTTGGAGTGAATTAGGTAAATAACCTGTAAATAGTAATTGACATGGTCATGTTCTTGAAGTATAAATGGAGGAACATGTAAATAACATTTAGATTGTTTCAAATGAATTTACAGTATGTTTATCATGTAAATGGGTTTAAAATATCCTGTAAATAACATGTAAATTGTTACAATCCTGTAAATCGAATTTCCATGAAACTTTCATGCTTCAGTTGATCATGTAAATTAACTGTAAATAGTGACTGAAAATCATTCTTTCGGAAGTTCAAGTTGAAGAGCATGTAAATGACATGGAAGTGGAGTTTTCAAAAAGTAAGGTTTGAAAAACCATGTTAATAAAATTTTCACGAGACTTTCTTCACTGATAAATAAACAATGTGGCATCTGAAATGGCTCAGGATTGCTCAGGCTCTGGGAAATTTGTTTCGTCTGACGCTCTATGATGTTTGACAGTTGGATGCCCGAGGTTTCTTCTCTCTTAGAGCGACAGAATAGCGAGTTGCGAGTCGCTGCTCTTAATCTAAGAGAGAAAAAAAAAACCTGTGGCATCCGTGGCATCCAGGGTAATATCTCACGGTTTAGGTAAAGACTGGAATTGATTTTATCCACCATGTTGTATTTCATCTACTATTTCATCAATCACACGTGTTGTGAATCGACGCAGAGAAAGTAATAGAATGGACTATGCCCCTTGTAATGACAATTGCAAGTTGAAATTCAATTATCATTTCAGAATGCAAAGACGGAGCGAGACCACGACCAAAGAATCACCTCGACTGAATTGACAAACGGTGTTCTGAATGTCATGGCTTTTTCGTTTACTTTTGTTTCAGAAGGTGATAAAGAATACGAGACAGTGTAAAATGAAAACCAGCCTTTAGGCTCAGTGTCTACAAATTAATTTTTCAGTCACAGATAGATTAGAGTATTCACACGTTGCAAACGCTGTGAGAGACAGTGTGGGCTCGCTTAACTCTGTAACCGCGCCTCTATAATCACAGCGGGTTATTTTTGGCCCAAAAAATCTGCTTTTTAATCGCCGTCGATCTCCGTCAGGATAACTCTCGCTAACATCGAGGAAATATGGCTCAATTGAAGACCAGTTCGATTACTCCGATGCCTTGTGTTTCTTTTGAGGTAAGGTAATTTGTTTTTTGTCGCATTGTGTTGTACTTTAAATGTTGTAACCGGTTCTTCTTTTACAGTAGACACTGAACTCTCCATAATTGTCTGTTAATTGGAGCTGAAATTAGTCGGTATCTCAAGACAAAAAAAATAGTAATAAAGCGCAAAGGCTAGTTGATCAAGATCGATTGTATCAAAACATGAAGCTTTATTTCATTCAGTAAGCCTGATTGCCATGGAAAGTGACCCTGGGTTTGCAATGGAGCAGTGAAAGTTAAACTGCTATAAAATTGTAGAAGCCATAGTGGATTAAATGTCATGGATTAAATTTACAAAGTGGCTATGCAGACGGGACTCGTACACCAACCTATATTTGCTATTCACATGGGAGTCTTGTAATTGTAATTATCGTTCAAGAAACTGCTTCTAAAATAGTAATTGCTATATGTTGCTTGGTGTTATGCTAAGAATTTGAAAGTATTGACATCCAACAAGCTCAATGTTGGTCATGTGGAATTGAATTTTTAAGGCAGCCAGCAACTTGGCATCCAATATTTTGTAGAAGGTTTACTCAAGCCAATAATTAACTAAAAAGGCAACATTTGATAGAATTATTAAATCATTTCCTCTCAAACATGGGCATTCACAGGATGCCTAGATGCCTATCTGCCTGTTAAAGCTTACTTGTCCTACATGTACAGTACACTCTTTGTTATGGGTAACCACTTTAAAATGAATAGTCAGTAATAAGCATTTAACGACTGGTCCCTTGGGAAACATTTAATTTTGTTTCCTGAGAATCTCAATGTTTCCCCGAGGTGCAGCCGAGGAAAACATTGAAATTTGAGGGAAACAAAATGAACTGTGTCCTGAGGGACCAGTCATTAAGTGATTTGTTACATAGCACAAAAAGAAAAACATGCAACGGCAACAGAAATGGCGGTCGTTGGTCAACATTTGCAGGTTACAGTGCACTGTTACCCTCTGACATCATAGATTTTGCACTATTGTCCAGAGACTCAGACTCAGAGACCTTTGGCAGGAAATAGTTTTATTGTTAGATGTCATGTGACCTTGAAGTAACCAATGAGAGCGCACACTGTTGGGGGAAAAATTCTGCTATATAACAATTGTTGTTTTTTTTTCCAAGCAGTTGTCATGCCTTGCCCATTTAATAATTTTGTGTGTCAGGGGCAAGAGGATGATAATCAGATTGTGGATTGTTTAAAATGTTCTTGTTTTTTAATCCTTTGGGTGTACATTGTTTATTGACCGAGAAAAGTAAATCCAAAATAATGCCTTGTTATTTTTCTATTTCCTTTTTTGCTTTGTTTTGGAAAGTGGAAAGGATCAGGAGGGCTAAAGGCCTGTCCTGGGACAACGGAAGAAGACAGCAGAGTTAATTTGGAACTCTGCAATACAATTTTGCTAGATGCAGACATAAAAATCCTCTATGGAGTTTATAAGGTGGAAGGTGCTGGCCAGGTTACTCTGTACAAAACAAAGGGCAGGAAGCACATGCATAAGCAACATTATGTGTTCTTCAAGGAAGCCAAGTGCTTACCAAAAGCAGGTGAAATAACATTTCCCAGTTCGACCTCTCAGACTTGGTATGAATGTTATATATAACCTCTTGAGAGTTTACATGTAGATAATGACAACTCTACTCTCAGTCTTATGATGAGCTCATGCACAGGCAACACATGTTTAGAGAAACTCAGTGTGGCGAAGTGGATGGGTGTAAATTTATCCTCTTGTGAATCAAGCACACGTGTACTGTACATGTACACCCGTATGAATGTGCTGTACAGGCACTAGTGTAATACAGTGTAGGACATGACATCTTTCTTGTGCTTGTGCATGATACATGCATTTTTTTTGAATGTTGAACATTTAATTGGCACTTTCAGTATGGAGTAATGAGGTCTTTAATATTATTTTCATTTTATTATTGCTATTCCTATATATGTTTACACCAACATTCAAGGTACAGATGTAGCAGGGGTCTAGTATGTATTCCTTCAGTTTAGTGATGAAACTCTTTCTCTTTTTGTTCTGGGAATTTTTTTGTTAGTGCTCTAAGGACAGCTCAAGGAAAAGAGCATGCAAAGGAAAAGCAGAGGTCAGATAATAAAAAATAATATCAGATTTTACCACACCTTGATTACGTGTAAATTGTGTATGATTCCCAGTGCACTGGTGGCTCAGTTGGTTGAGCATTGGGCTCTCATGCAGGAGGTCGCTGGTTCAAACCCCAGCCAGATCAACACTCTGGATCTTCAAATAACTGAGGAGAATATGCGATTGTGAAGGGGAACCTTGTGACCCGAACTTATTCAAGGTCAAACACCGTAAAATGCAGTGATTTAGTCGCTTCACTCAGCGGCCAGCGATGTGTTTAAGATTACAGTCCTTTTAACCTTGTGTCCTCGTGGGTAGAATATACCTGAGGATTACAGTTACATGTAACTCACACTTTTAATTTTAACGTGTGTCCCAATAAGTAGGAGTCCTTCATTACAGTTTGGACTTCAACTTACATTGCCGTCATAAACCTTGTGAGTAACTTGTGTGAACAACACACTTCCCTGGCTGAAAACGGCTTGTTCAAGCTCAAATCCAAAAGAAGTTGTTTCAAAAACAGCTTGGGCACCATGATTAAGTCTATCTTGACTCACTTACTTTTGACTTTAGATTTTAGATAAGAATTCATCATCTCTGCAATGCCACTCAAAAACTGTTTTTAGGCTGTTTGTTGTGATGGGGGAAGGCTATCCGGTACTGGCATGTTCAGAGGCTCCATTCCATCTGGCTTAAAGCTGCATCTCCCCTTCCTGAAAATAATGCCCCATCTTTTCCAAACAGAGAATTGTCTGATTGTCAAAGAAATGCTGCCATGTACACTGTAATTAACAACTTACTAACCTCACTTGCTTGGGGCTGTACTGGAAAATATTGGCCCTTGGTTGTTTTGTTTGGATCGATCACTTGACCTCGGGCCAATATTCCCTAGTATGGCGCTCCTGTTTTTTTAGTACTTAAGAGGTTAATAATGTATAAAGAGTAAGACTTAACTGGCAAATCTAATGTTGTTTTCAAACTCCTTTACCATGAGGCAATTTATTTTTATTTTTAGGAATCAAATGACAATGTACCAACTAAAGTTCAGAAAGTAGATTTGCAAACTGAGGTAACCTGTTATTTAGCCTGTAAAGTACTGCTGTAATATAATTTACCACTATAGATCTCTTTTGGGACTCATTTTTACAAGGTTACAGGTTCATATTTTTCCTGCTTGAATTTTTGTTATACACTAGTTCAATTTTGATTTTCCTTTGTTTCAGACTTAGAAAGGGCATTGTTATAGCGTTAAGGTTACAGGTTCAAATTTTGTCCTGGTTGAATTGTTTTTTTTAAACACAATTTCAATTTTGATTTTCCTTTGTTTCAGATTATGATAAGGAATAAATTATTAATTAAACGAAGAAAAATCAAAACTGGATTGCTTTGAAAAATTTTAAACCGCAACATCTACATGTACAGTGTATACAGCTGTGGCTAAAGCCCTGGTCAAACGGCGCATGATTGTTGATGATAGTCAATGATAGTTGAAGCTCGCTCTTCTGTTGGACCACCAACTATTATACACTATCATCAACTATCATTCATTTTGAGCTTGTTCAAATTCTTCATGATAGTCGATGATAGTTTTCCTGGTTTGACCACGCATATGATAGTTCATGATAGTTTTTGGTCAGCTGTTTTCCCCAAACATCAGCGGGCTCATTTAAAATGGCCGCCAAAAGTTCCTTGCGAGGCTCAGCTGCAGCTTCAGAAATTCGTGTTTACATCCAAGATGATAATCATGACAAAGGAAATACTGAAGACCAAGATATCTTAGAGAAGATATCCTCTGAAGAAAGCGTAAACTTGCAAGAATTAGAAGAGACACTGCAAAAAAAGAAGGGTATCACTAAATGTTCATTGGTCAAGAAGGGCAATGCGGCAAGATCGAGTAATGGCCTAATATTACGTCTAATAGAGGAATATGAGGCCTGGCCCTGCCTTTGGGAAGCCATTTTAGTGTTCACATTGTTACGCCGAAAGAGCCTGGAACTAGGTGCTCGCGTGACTTTGCATGTGCGACTGCCGGTGAACTACAGTATCATCAACTATCACAAACTTCTTTGCCCATTTGAGCATGTGAATGATGATGATAGTTTGGAGAGAATTTTGACCAGGGCTTAAGATTTTAGTAGAAGCCAAAAAAACATGAGAAATCCTTTGATATACTCATTTGTTTTCTTAGGAATCAAAAAGTGAACACTGAAACTGTTCATCTTTAATGCGTTTTACATGGAGCTTAAAATAATTTTCTTTGTTGCTCTTACAGTCGCTATGTTTGGGACTGTGTTATAAACTTCTTTGAGGGTGAAACATTACTTTAGGGGACTATGCCACATTATTCACATTGACAGCAACAAAAAGAAGTAAATTCAAAGTTTACATGAAAATAGAATAATATTATTTTGATAATTTATTGTATCAATATAAATTATTATTGGTTTTGTATTTATTCCCTTCTTTTCATATAATATCAAATACTAAACTATACATGTGGTCAATATTCCTTCTTTAAGGCAAAGAATCAGAAGAAATGATTCTGACGTAATTGATGAAAAGGAAGGTACATGTAACAATGAAAGTGAAGTGCAGACAAACAAAATGGATGAACTGAGGATGCTGGAGTCGGGCTATGTGAGTACATTATTTTTAACTTTTTCAGGAAGCTCTAGCATCTTATAGGTGTCTATTATAGGAAAGGGGAAAAAAGTGCTATGCTTAATGTCTTGAGTGATTAATACTCCAGGGTCTCCCTGAGACACTTGCCTCAAGTCTTGCTAGTAAGTATTACAGCTGAAAAGTCAGTGCAGAGCATGTTCACGAATTTGACCATTTTCCGTTTGGATAGTATACTTTCATGTTACAAGTGAAAACATCGCAGAAACACACGCAGAATTTTTCATTTAGAACCGTGCTGTCCTAATAGTGAATTACTTTTTTTAACAGGTTGATAGAGATCAAGCTATCATTGTTGCTCTCCATTACTTGAGGGCAAAATATGTGTCAGATGTGACTCTGAAAAAACTAAAGCCCTTGTTGAAGAGGTATTGCGTACCATGCATGAAGGACACAGCGAAAGATGACCTTTTAAGGTCCCTTGGAAGGGTCCTCTTTGAAAGAAAAGTTGTAACAAGAGAAGATGAAAGTGAAATGATCACTCACAGTAACTTAAAAAGTGTAATTTAGTAAAAAGTGAATTTGGCAAAGGTCAACAAACACGAGGGGACTTCTGCTCATGAC
>NC_090886.1:55449460-55451960 GCF_036669925.1 Montipora capricornis
GATTTAGGGTAAAATTAAGACAACAGAGGACTCGGTGTAAGATTTACAATGTGCGTGGAACGTGATTTGGCTCCTCTGTATACGTTTTCAGCGTTTTACTTAATAGTTCAGAAATTTCGTTAAAAGCTCTTGCAACCCGCAAGAGTTCCATTCCGGCTATTGTACCGGTAAATCTTTGGCTTTACGTAGCAATGAACATTCACTGAGGATTCTCCGTAAGATACCTGGCAAATCAGTGACGAGATGGAAGGTTACAACCAAATGGAACCTCCAACTTATCGCACTCTTCAGTCATTGCAACCTTGGGGGTGGGGGGGGGGGGGGGCAATTAAAAGTGGGCCTGTCTTATCAGTACAAAGTGGGGGCTTATTAGAGCTTTTACGGAAAGTGTACCTCACTGGAGTCTGCATATATTTGAATAGCTGTTGCAACGCTAGTTTTGTTAAACTTCAAACAAATAAACGAACAAAATGCCCGTCTTTGCTCTATTAATTTCTATAGTATATTTGTTATCAACCAATTTTTGTGGTAGAGCACTTATTGCACTTTATAAGTGCACTACCCACTATGTCATTAGGTTGTAAGAGTGAGTGAGTGAGTGAGTGAGTGTAAGTCCGTAGTGGCCAATAGGCCCGCAGCGCGTGCATAAATCATGAAAATAAACAGGTCTGTTAGAAGCGTGCTTGAATTTCAACAAATGAGCCCCAAAATCGGCAAGAATTTGTGACGCTGATGAATAATAAAGCAGCTTCTAATTTCCAAAACGATGGAATTAACTAGTAATAAATAACCTCGTCTACGAGAGTGAATTTTTGACTTATCAGAGACAATGGTCAACCTCACGAGTTAGACGATTGTGATCTTTCTATTGAATTCGAACATTTCTTGTCATTGCTTATAACATTTGAAAGCAAAAACAACTAAAAAAAAAAACTAACAAAAACAAAAACCAGGTATCTTGCCGTCATTTTGTAACAGATCTTGAGTTGTTGGTAACACGCAAGGTAACTTGATCACAGGCGGCCGCTGAAATCGGTGTCACTTTCGATTTTGCGATTTACTTGTGTAGCCAAAAGTACAACAGAAAAACTGAACGTAGCAAAAATCTCCCAAAATGTTTTTCGCTGAGGGAACTTTTTATATTCGCGGCACAAAATTTATGTTGTTTTCCTGTCGCAAATTTTGTAGCTGATGTAAATTTATTAAATTCTTCCTTCTGCTCTCCCCAAAGACTGTGTCCACCAATATTTGTTCTGCATAAACCAGGCAAACAAAATCTGTACCTTGCTTAGTTCGCATTTTTCAGCGTAAAAATAAAATTTTCGGTCCTATGTTTCTAACAGCAAGTCGTATATTTCAGGTCTCTCATCTGAATAGTAACCTAGCCGAACAGAGCTTAAGTTAAGTGAACTTTTGTCGTGAAAAGCTGTCAGACGCTCAGAGTGCACCCTTGAACTTGCTGTGAAAAAAAAGTTGAAGCAAACTTCATGTCAACCTCGAAGCCAATGTTTCTCGATTCCTTTTTATTTTCTTCAATCTTTCTGGGTTTAGTATTTTACTAGTAACTATAATAATAATAATAATAATAATAATAATAATAATAATAATGGCTTTATTCAGCATTTCCACAAGGTGGCTCTTCATCTGCTAAAATATATCATCTAAAATAAAAATTAAGGGTAAAAAAAAGTAAAAAAGTAATAAAAATACAATAATAAAAATAAATATATCTATTTACAGTGCATAATAGAAACGATAAGCTAAAAAATTATCTTTGACCTTTTTCATTAAAAACTTAAAAGTCATCTTAGAAAACTGGTTAAAATCAAGACAATTCCTTACACATCCAGGTAAAATGTTAAAGCTTTTAGCAGCTTGGTCTTGATAAATATATGACACTAGTGGGATTTCAAGCTGCATAGCTGCACTGGACCTCAGCGTTCGATTGTGCATAAATTGCTTCAGTCGCAGGTAACCTGGCCATTCACGAGAATAAATCGCCTTATGAACTAGCTTTAACAACTGCCATTCGATATGTTCTTTAACTGGTAGCCACCTTAGCTTTATAATATCCTCCCTTTCAACAAATTTACCTACAACAAAGCTCGCGCATGCCGTTTGAATTCTTTGTAGGCGTTTAACAAGGTAATGTGGTAAATTATGATAAACAACACAATTGTAGTACAACTTGGAAAGTACTAGGGCCTGAACTAACTGCTTGCGAGTATGAAATGGAAGAAAGTTCCTCAATTTCTTTAAGATTCCAAGAGTGCGATAGCAAGAAGCTGAAGTTTGCTTGACATTTTCTTCCCATTTTAGGTTGTGATCAATATGGGTCCCTAAAAGTTTTGCCGAAGATACACGTTCTAAGGATATATTTCCAACTCTTAAATCAATGTCAATGTTATTAAGTTCATGATAGGAAGAAAGCTTAGTGGAAGATAATAACATGTACTTCGTTTTGTTGGGATTTAAAGCCAGATTTGCTTCATTAGCCCAA
>NC_090886.1:55461960-55479460 GCF_036669925.1 Montipora capricornis
TCTTGTAAGTGCTCCAGGAGTGATTGCTCAGATGAGCAAACTTTGGTTTTTATCTGGTCCAGTTGGTGTAAGATGAGCTTAATGGAGTCCTCCGTCGACGATGCCTTGTTCTTCAAGATTTTAAGTTCGGATGACAGTTTCGAATTTAGACTTGCAATCTGCTTGCCTAGCTTTTGTAACTCTGCACCGATTTCAGATCTGACCTCTTCGATTCTTCTTTCGCAGGAAAGTTTGGCTTCCTTTGTTAGATTCTTGCATTTGTGTTCTAAATCCCGCACCTCAATAACGTTCTCGTTTAATGCGACCGAGTTCATCGAGACCTGACTTTCTATTTTGTTGTTAAATTCGCGTTGAGCTTTCATGAAGGCTTCAAACTCTTCGTAACGGTCATCATGTGCAGATTTCAAACTTAACAATGGATCGGAATCAGCAACTATCACCTCCGTATCTTCTGCGCTAGATTTTGATATCTCTGAGGCAACTTGATCTTGTTCTTTAAATACGCTTCCATTTTTAATAATATCCATAAGCTTGCTTGAGTATTCGTCTCTTAATGGGCCTTGTACTTGTAGCGTATTCGTACTTGGATAGAAGTTGACCGTTACGGTTTCGAATTTTAAAATCTCGCTGCTTCCTTTAGATTCAACATTTAACAGACTCTCTGTCTTTCCTTCTTCTAATTCAGCTATCCAAAAGTCTTTCAGTGCGTTTAGATCACCATTCCATTTGAACTGCTTCTTGTTTGATTTAAAATTTAAATTTTCACAGAGATTCATTAGCGCCGTGCTTGCCGCCATGCTTGCAAGCATGGAGGCGCAACGTAGCGGGAGGCGCGGTGGCCTCATGGTTAGTGCGCTCGACTCCGGATCGAGTAGTCCAGGTTCGGGTCCTGGCCGGGGATATTGATTTGTGTTCTTGGGCAAGAGACTCTTACTCTCACGGTGCCTCTCTCCACCCAAGTATATAAATGGGTACCGGCGAATTTAATGCTGGGGGTAACCCGCGATGGACTAGCATCCCATCCAGGGGGGAGTAGAAATACTCCTAGTCGCTTCATGCTACAGTAAAAGCGCCGGCCTGATGGGCCTTCTAGGCTCGTAGCAGACTTTATATAAACGTAGCTCGGAAATGTTACTGGTGTTGTAAAGAATTTTCGAAACTCCTAAGTCACAATTATTTCCAGCGCAAAAGGATGTAGTAAGAAACCACCGAAAAACTGATCGATTTTATGAATTATCTGATATAAACGAAAAACAAAACTCTTCTTTAGTGAAAAGTTGATTTTTTTTTCTACTCAACAATAAGAATTTTGGTTTTGCCTCTGTTCGAAGCGTTCTTCCAATATAAAATAGGGTGCTTCGTTTTCGATTTTGAATTTGAGTGCTTCGTTTTCGATCTTTTGGGTGCTTCGTACTTCGTTCTTTGTTTTCGAGTGCTTCGTTTTCGACCTTTTAATTTTTATTTTCATTGCTTGATAATGACTTAAGTTAAGTTGAAACGTCGCAATTTAAACTGTTTTACGTTTTTTTGCCATGTTTAATATTTTATCGCGATGTTTTATAGTGAAGTTACATACAAATCTCTTCTAATTAAGATGCTATAGTGGAAATAAAAGATGGAAAGGAATTCATATCTCGTTATGCTAACTTTGTCATAATATTACAACCATGTAGGTGAATCAGTGATGTATCAAATTGCAATTTCCGATTGCCTCTTGGAAGGCCGAGTGAAGGCCAACGTGGCCCGCTCTGGTTACTTTGTCTTTCGTGCGACCTGACTTCCGGTGACACGACTTGTATTAACCAAGACGGGTCAACTCTGCCCGACTCGGATCGTCTATGATATAGACGATCCGATTCAGGTTGGTTGTATTAGACATGGATGCTTGTGGTCTCCCAGAATTCACACACTTTCTGGTTAAACACCATTCGATTATTTTCATTTTGGCCTTTTCACCTTTTCTATTCTGTTTCTTGTTTTTCTTTTTTTTTTTTTTGAGGATTTGAAAACGATTTAGGAAAGTTTACAAAGTCTTTTGTGTTTTCTGACACAGTTTCGTCTTCTTAATTTATTTTTTATTGAGCTGCTGAATCTTTTTTGGTCATTTTAGTGATAACCACTTATTTAGAACTGCCTCCAATTGAATCACAGTTGTGAAGTTTTTCGCCCCGTAATTAAGGGCGTCAATACGTCAAAAGCCCCAAATATATATCCAATTTTTGTTCGAAATCCCCGCGATATCGCAGAGATAAATTGCTGCTCGTTTACAACCGCAATTTAAAATGTAGCTTGAGTTGGAGAAAACTTGAATCACTCAAAATTGGATTGGGTTTTTTTAGTATAAATATGCCCATTTCTTTTTTATAGGAGGCTTTTGGGTCGATGTGGTAGTCGTGTATTTGGAAGTTAACCTGCATGCGTGTATATATGTACCTCAATGTTTCCGGTTACGATAGTCCATGCGCTAGTTACAATCGAACGATAAAAAAAAATTAAACTTTTACAGCCTTTTACAGTTGGGGCTAGGTATTTAATACCCCAGGAAATCATAGATTTAAAATTTATATAAAAGTTATATATACCAGTAGCCTAAAGACATACATTTGAAAGCAATCTCGTCAGTTATCGCTTTTGTACATAGATGCATTGTACCTTTCTCTTACTTGCTGAAGTATCTGTCCCATCTTGTCAGAAAGAAGCGCAACACGAGTTTTTGGTTCTAACCCAACGTTAAGAACGTTTAAATAATCATACTTTTGGTAAAGCCCTAAGGAAACCTTAACAAGAAATTCGAATGGCCATGAACCAATTTGGAAGCCTAATTGATCAACTGGCCATTTCAGTCGCCCATTTATAAAGGGTGGATAATTGTGGTATAGCATGGCAAATTCCACGTTGGTATTGTTTCTTAAAAAATACAAGTGACGAAAGTGGAAAGCAGTCTCAAATGATGAACAAATGTAACCTAAATACCAGATTGGAATACTTTTTTCATACCGTGCAATGAGTCGCCTCAGTTGTCTGTCATCCACGAAATACGGTCGATAAGTACCAGACACCATCTTAATACAAGCAAAATTCTCAAATACCTCTTTGTGCCACATCCTCATCAAATAATACAATTTGACTGGTAGAATGGATAAAATGGCTTGATAAGAGTGATTCCAGAATCTACTGCTCACTAAGACTTTAGATTTACATTCATTTAGTAAAAGGCTTGCAGTTTTCAATAAGAAATGTTCACTTTTTGCTTTAGACTGACACAACTTAATGTCTTCTAAGGCGAAGGACACGACTTGAACAAAGCTACGTCTTCGGTTTACTAATTCTAGCTGACGCAGAAGCTCTTCCTGAATGATCCCCACCGACGAAGGAAAACCAACCTGGAAACCTTGCTCTTTAAGGCTGTGAAGGCTGCAATAAACTGAATTGTTCTTCCAGTACTCAAATGTAGATGGAAGTCCAACAACGAAACTGCGGACGTCAGGCCTTAGTTTGACATCAATGATTTTAGGAATCCAACCGTACAACCTGTTATAGATAGTGATAAGTTCAGAATCTCTACTTGGAAATGACATTTTGCCTCCATGACTTTCGATTATCCTTACAACTTCTTTCCATGGATTAAAATCTCCTTTTGGGACTTGAGAGCTGAATACTTTCGCCAAGTAAAGGGGGGTAATCCCATCGCTGTTAGAACAATTCACGTCAATTTGATGCTGTCCCTTATCTTTAAGGATCGCTTGTATAAACTTTACTAGCCCACGAGACGATGCTAAATGATAGAGAGTCAGCTCGGGTTTATTGTAGTCACAAACAATCTGAAAACCGCGAGTTTTCATCGCATGGTGAAGAAGCTCAATCGCTACTGTAGAGGCCATGTCCTTTTCTAACACTGTCTCATTTCCGAAAAGGGTTGGCCATATATTACCCCCGGAATGGAGAGCAGCCAGCGTAAGTGCATCATATCCTTGTGGAGTCACTAAGGAAAGGTTTGCACCGTGTTTAATGAGGCTACGAACAGCCACTATATTGGCCCCTTGTGCAGCCCTGTGAAGGGGTGTAAATCCTTCGGCATCCAGGCAAGAGTCTATGACTTTGTACTTTAGTCTATGGCTCTCAATAGCCGTAATAAAAGGACTCTTCTTCGATGAGCACATTTTATGGTCACAGATAGCGCGTTGGAAGAAGTTATCATCTTCTACCTTCGGCGGCAAATAGCAGAGCAAATGAAGCTCAGATAACTTAAATGGCTTGCCACATTTTATTTTAACCGACTTATTCATGTGTTTAAAGGGAAAGCTAGCCCAGTCGCCACCATTAAGGAGAAAAGCTATGAGCGGTGTCCTTCCTTGATTATCCTTGCAATTGGTACTGGCACCTTTCAGCACTAAAAGTTGAGCAATGTATGGTTGGTTGTTTGCAAAAGCATGTTGTAACAAGCTTGTGTCATTACGACTGCATTTTTTGAAGGAAGCACCAGATGAGAGAAGAAGGTGGACGACCATCTCATGATCACGTAACTGCAATTTTAGCTGATCAAAACTCTCGCCATGAATGAAGTTAATAGGTTTAGATTGTACTGTGGAATTTTCCACCGCTATTTCCAGTGGTGTTTTACCAAGTTTATCACGTATTTGAAATTTTGCTTTTCTTTGCAGGAGAACATTGACGGCATCAGCCAAACCATTTTTAGCTGCCAGATGCAATGATGATCGACCATCTTCGTCAACCGCATCTACGTCGGAACCATGCAAAATCAAATCGATAAATGTATCTAACCATCTATAATGTTCTGTGTTTTTAAGAAGGTTGTCGTCTTCATAAAAACGAGCTAGACGGCCTCTCCGGTCAATCTTTAATAGATGAAGGGCACCTCCGGCACTAGTCTCATTCCAGATTATTTCCCGATCAAGTTGGCTTGGATGTACGTAAAGAATTGAATAATGCAGTGGCGAGAGGCCGTTTTTATCAACTGCCGTAATGTTTGCTCCATGGTACAGAAGTAGGTGGATGACCTCAACGGCAGCACATGCTGCAGCGCTGTGGAGTGGTGTCGATCCGTTGGAACTCCTACTGTTGATATCAGCATTTTCATGCATGAGAAGATTTACAAAGTCTCTTTGATTATGACAAGCTGCCAGATGAAGAGGTGTCGCTCCGAAGCAGTCTCTAGCTTCCTTATCTGCCCCTCTAAGTATGAGATAAAGTCCGATTTTCCAGTACCCATACCGAGCAGCTAGATGAAGAGGGGTGTATCCACAATGACAGATATCTCCGTGGTATTCCATAGCTTCGTCATGATTCAATGTCAATGATACCTTCTCACTGTCTTCTCGCACACTTTGCCAGTGATTGCATGTTTTATGTATCATTGTGTGGTCTTTCATGAGCAGTAACTTTACTATTTCACTGTTATTTTTACGCACGGCTTCATGTAAGGGAGTCCTTCCTGTATAATCCGTACACGCCAATGCTCCTGTGCCCTTAGAGAGTAGTTCCTTGATTACCGCTATTTGGCCTGTCGAGACAGCTGTTTGTAGGGCAGTTTCGCAAAAAATTAAATGTTTGTCGTCAAAAAGCTCCCCAAACTCGACACTGGTGTTTACCTCTCGTTCAAGGCAGCCGTCCTTTAGATATCTGAGTTCCGTTTCATCGCTGAGGCAAGTTTTATTTACACGAAATAAAGGTTTCAATTTGGCTCCGCTTTGCAAACGGTGTTTTGTTTGCAGCCAGTAGAAAGAGCCATCGCATCTCATGCATCGATCTTGCACACCCATTTGCAAAAGGTACCTTACAACTTCCAACCTGTTGTTTGCTGCTGCATGATGAAGAGCTGTTTGATCTGGAACTGCACCTGCTTCGTGTAACGCTTTGACAACTCCCAAATGTCCTTGCTCAGCGGCTATCTGAAGCGCCGTCAGATGAACACCGTCAACTGTCGAAATGAAAGCCCCGTTGTCAAGAAGAAAGGAAACTACTTCCAAATGTCCTCCATGAGCTGCTGCGTGAAGCATTGTGGACGACAAAAGTTTTGATTTCGAATAAAGAACTGGAAAGGACATAGGATCGTTTTTCCCACACTGATTTGATACGGTATCTTCTATAGTATCTTGCACTTCGTAAATGGATACTAGTGACTTGGTCTTACGGTTCACTCTGGCTCCTCTTTTCACCATTAACGCCAGATTGTGTACAAGACCATGCTCTGCTGCCAGAAATGCTGGTGTTATTCCACGATTATCGACGCAATCAATACAGCTAAAATGACGTAATAACAGCTCCAAAACATCTGTGCTATTGATTGTAGCTGCAAGGTGTAACAAAGTCCTGTTACTTTCGGGGTCTGAAGAATTGACAACCTGAGAAGGAAATCTGAGAAATTCGTTAACATAGGCTTCCTTCCAGCCACCGTAAGCAATGTGCTGTGCCAAGGTAAGAATGTACTTTGTCAATGCAGTCTTGTCCCCACCAGCAATTAAGCTAAAGTAGAATTCGCAAAACACTTCGTGCCCTCTTTTTTTGCTAACGTAAAATGGACTATTTCTATTTCTTTCGCTTGTAAGCCACTCCGTTAACGACAAATGATACAACGTCACCGAGTCATTCTTTCCATATCTCAGAAAGTGACCCAATTCTTTTATTCTATCTCTAAAATCATAGTCTTCATCCAGATGTACCTCCCTCATTCTCAGAATGTCGTAAATTTCCTTAAGCGACATGGGATGAAATGTTGCCACCAGTAATTCTAGCACTCGTCGAATAGGTTGGAACTGCTCCGGCCGATTATACAGTCGTTCAAAGTAGCTGTTGTATAATTCTCCCAGCGTTTCGGGTAGCACATATGGATCTCCTTTTCCTGCCTTGGACGTCTCCCAGTGATGAAGCATTTCCTTTACAAACAAGAAATTTCCCTGACTTTTGCTCAACAGGGCATGAATCAACTTTGCCGTGTTTTCTATGCTGTTGTCGCCAAACCAGCTCTTTATTTGGTAAAGCAAAGGACCCTCTTGATAAATCTTTGTGGTCAAGAAGAGTTCGATATCTTCCATGTTTCGATTGTCTTCGGGATCAATGATTAGCTTCGTTATACTGTTTGAATTTAACGAAACACTTGACTCGTTGCGAGAGGTCATCACCAGCTTCAGCCACGACGGAAATCTAGGCATTTTGTTGTTGAGCAAATACACGATACTGTGACTTGTTTCACTTTGAGTGAGGCATTCGTCTAGGGCGTCAATGACGATATACCAGTTCTCTTTCGGTTCATTCGTCAAACTTCTTAAAGGTGTTAATATTGCTTGTTCGAAGCACCCAACAGGATCTTGAATGGTGACACAGTCAGTGTTCAGTGAACGCTGAATGAAGGAACTATTAGTGACGATGTAGCCATACTCTGGTAATCTACTAGCTATCATTTGCGCCAAGTTGCGAACAAACTTCCCTGCGTTCTGTGTATTTTTATCCGAATGTTTGCAGAGGTGGTATCCTAATACATGGTCGTGAATGGTTCGACTTGACGTCCGGGAACACACCAGCTGGGCTGACAGGGCAGACTTTCCAGCACCCGGGTCACCGATCACTAAAACACCAGGCACATGCTGGAATGCAGGGTTGAACGCATTCTCTACCTCCTGAAACAACCATCGACGGCCGATAAAATTCTCTCGAGCAACAGCCAAGTAATCCGTCAAGTTAAACTCTTTCGTGTCGAATGGAACAATGTTTTCTTCGACGGGGCATCCTGAAATATAGTGATATTAAATTGCACTCTTTGAAGTGCCTATCACCCCTAGTCAGTTTGTCTTTTTCTGAAAAGTAGACATAGTAAACTAGCAATAACAAAGACAATAACGGGATTGGAAGGTATCTGTGATTTTTAAAACGCAATCGAAATCAAGGTTTTTGAAGTTAAAGCCGCGCACGAAGAAGACTGGCACTAGTGACAGTTGTGACGTCAACCCGGTATATCCACGACAAACAAACAACTAAAAGCGATTCAGTGCGAAATCCTGAGGTCTTCACAATTCTAGCTGACAAAATGTCTGAAAGTCAATCTGACTCCGAGACAAGCGATTAATCTGATGATGAGAGAGGATGAGATAAGGGGTTGACTTCACAAGCTAGTTAGTTCCCAGTCTTTCGATTGCTCCCTTCTGAATTAAAAATGACGGAAAATGAGCCATTTCGGGGGATTTTATCCTCTGATAAAAAGAAGGCAAAGGACAGAATAAGATTTATTTCTTTTTATAATGTCTTTGGTGGACTTAAATTAACGGAATTCATTGTTACTGGGTAAGGGTGATAGGTACTTTAATATCGGCATCCGTTTTAACTGGATGAGCTATAAGTTGGGACAGATAGATAGGATAAACTTAGGTAAGTGGAAGAAAGGTTACCAGGAGCGAGAGCCTAGCCGAGCTTGGGAGCAGCATTATATCCCGACACTTCACAAAAAGGCGGACGTTTAAATGTTGAGGCGAATAGTGAGTGGGAGGAAATGTCATCGATGGATGCGGTAGCAGGATGCTCTTACCGCTGCCTCGCCTCACTACCTCTCATTTGATACGAAAACGGGGTGGAAAACAGTTCAAACTCTCGAATGTCAAAAAATAATAACATTGTATAAGCTTACCATCCTTGTATGATTTGTGATCCAAAATGCCAGGGAAACAAAAAAGGAGCACTAGTATCAGCCAGTTGGTAATCGATTTTCGTCGCATGCCTTTGGCACTTCCGGCCAAGAAATTTATGAAGGCAAGCACTTGTATTAACACAACACTTGATACAGACACCGAAGCACTTTTCTCGACCTTAATCTTCTCTAAGGCTTTTTGCAAATTACGTAGTCGCCCTTCCACGCAACTTCGTTGTTTCTTATTTTTCTTGGACTCCTTTTTCAGCGTCTTCAACTCACTTTGAAGGCTCGTCACATCATTGCGAATCGCTTCCTCGTAGTGAGAGAGAACTTCAGCTTTGAATATGTGCACATCGGATAAAGACTTAAGGGTCACAATATCTTGTATAGCTCTCTGAGCGCCAGCATCTCCAGCCAGTTCTGGATCTTGGAGAAGTTTCTCAATTGTTTCGAATGCAGCCTTCTTTTCCGCTTCGGACAACTCCAACTTCGGTACGTGAGCCCATTTGGTGTTTCGGATGTCCCGAACATCTTTTATAAGTGGCCGCTGAACATTGAAGTGATTGCACCACAACATTAAGTTAAGAATACCAGTGATTTCCATATCCTCGACGCTCTCCATGATGGTGTGCGCCCCAATATCAGGGAGGAAAAGCTTGGCTATCTCCCATGGTCCAATATTTGGGTCTAGCCATTTGGTGGAGTCACTTTGCTTCCAATTAGGCCTGTTGCCGAGGTGAACCGCTTGAAGGATTTTTGCCCAGGCACAGTTGGTCATGTCATGATACTGGTTCTTTTTCCTTCTTGGATCAAAGACGCAGGTGCAGGGTCCAGCAGGCGGGGCTGCAGTAGCAGCTGTCACATTCTTATAGAAAGTTTCCACTTCTTGCTTAATGAATAGTCGAAGGCCTTGACAGAGGACTGATGTTAAGGCACGTCCCAGAGAAAGCCAATTTCCTTCTTCTTGGGAGGTCAGTTGCACGAATACCTTAGAGCTGCTCGTGGACGCCATGGCTATGTAACACACTTTTTGAAAGAAAGAAAAAAAAATTAAGTCACTTTATTTGAGTGTCAATGTATTCAACACACAAAGTGCTAACCAAATACAACAGGAATTTGGAAATGTTGGTTTTTGGGGAGGAGGAAAAGCCAAAGTACTCGGAGAAAAAGTTCTCGGAACAAGGACGAGAACTAACAACAAACTCAACCCACAAGACTGGAAATCGAACCCCCACCACGGCCGGGTGGAAGGCGAGTGCTCTCACCACTACGCCATCCCTACTCGAATCCCTACTCCCAATGAAAACTTGGCGAAGGGACGGTGTGGGAGCAGGTAGAGGCTGGCCGGGAACCGTTATGAGCCTAAGATTATAAATTGAGTGGAATGCATAACATCATATCGACTAAGATTTCGGATTGGTATTGAAGGGGATTAACAAGCAACGTAAATGAATCTTACTCAGGGCAACTGCATTTCTCAATAATCGCATCCACAAAACCGATTCTTTGCTGACAAAATTAGTTCTCTACCGCTCAGGATGGGTGGTGGCTTACACACATGCTCATTGGTTTAAGAACAGTGAGATGGTAGACGCTTTGAAACTACTTCGTCTGGTATGTAATTTCTTTGTAACAAGATACTCTATTTTATCCCGAAATGATGCCGATCCTTAAAATGAAACCTAGATTGCCTGGCATTAAACTATACCCCCAAATTATTGCCAAACGTTTCCAAGCTGATCCTAATGTAGTTAGCTTTGGAACAATAAAAATGGCGCTCTTTGCAGTTCTGAATTTCATACTTGCTTTGGATATCATCGCGCCAAGGTTCCTTTAACCTGCGATCAAGCGTACTTTTCTTGAGACAACGCGCTAAAAAGTACGCCTGATACAATTTCTTAACGAGTCGTCTGCCGCCCACCTGTCAAGAGTGATGTTATCATGTGTCGTGCTATAAATGTGAGCCAATCAGATTTTACCGGAAATTACCTGCACGCTGCGATTCAAGTAAAGACGCGACAAAAACAAAATAGTACTCTGGCTTTGATTTCTGCAATCAAAGCTATTTCTGCAAATCCTGCTTGACAGTTGGTGCGGTTTCTCTGTTCAAACCATCAAGGAACAAAGAATTTCGAGATAAAATGGCAGAAAAAGCCCGAATTCTTCATGTCATCTTCAGGCGCAATCAACAGTACAATAAACTTTATTTAAACTCGAATATTTGAGATGCCAATAAAAGATGCTACTAGTAGTAATCGAAGATTAGGAGTGCGTTCTCCGCCTGTGATAATCGCTGTCTGTTGCTGAAATCATTACTGTGAACGGCTGAAGTTTTACAGACATATAACATACCGACAAAGTCTACTATTGTTCTGTGGATTTTGATTTCCTCGCTTTAATGCGATTTCATGATATGACCTTTGATGACACGTTGCGTGACGGCTCCAGTTTCGGTAAACTCGCAAATTCATGTTATTAAAGCGTCTCATTTTCACTTTTACTGGTAATGTTTAAGCATAAAGGCTAATTTTTAAAAAGAATACTTGTGTTACATCTAGTACTCCGGGTATTCTGAGCTGGAAGCACAAATATCAGCAAACATCTGTAACATTTGCTCTCGCGTTTCCGTTTATCCGTGGTTTATGTTAACAAACTCCCGGACAAACTCTGTGCGACTGGCAATAATTATTTTTTCCGCTGATGAATAAAAATAAGTCAGCATTTACATTGCTGTTCCTTAGTTCTGGCTTACTCTTATAATTCTTGGCTTCAGAGTACTCTTCCATCGATTCAATTTCGACCTTCGCTGGATACAGACTGAACTATTTGTGGCAACTGGAACTAGAACTATGTATTGAAGTCAACAAATGTAATCAAAATATAGCCAATGAAATATGACTGTTCCCACGCGTACGGTTAACATCCCTAATAACAAAGAGGGCAAAATTACTGAATGTTGATTGGTCAATGAAGAGGGTATTTTTTCTTAATTTTGCTTGAGAAGAGGGCAAAATTACTCGCTCACGATTGGTCGAGCGCCAAAAATTCTCGCTCCTGATTGGCTGAACGTACGTCTTCCACATTCAGTGGGTTTCTTCTGTTTGAGCAAAACAACTTCGTCTTCATCGAAGTTTGTCTTTTAATTCGCGCTGCATTCGCCGAAAAGGCATAAAGATTAAGAACTAGCTTTAAAAGATGATCTGGAATTTGAATTCTCGAGTGACAAGAAGAAGGGCAAAAGATTTTTTTCATGAAAAGCTTAAACTTGGATCGACTTACATGGCGCCCGGCGTAGCGGGATTGTGTGGTCTGTGTGGTTGCAAAACAAAATGATTCCTTTCGTCAAGGGCTTTCAGTTTACCACGACATCTTGCAGCTCAACAAAAAAGGTCACAGAACAATTTGCCATTGACGGGAGGAACAAGTAGCTCAAATTTGGTGGATTTCTTTGGACAAACCGTTTGCTATGTTTACGGATGCGTATTTGCAAGTGGTAAAAACCTCTACAGCACAGGTGAATAAAATTAATTGAAGCTTAACATTTGGTTTAATCGTTCTTACAGTTGTTCACGAATGAAACTCGTATTTTCCTCTCAAGTGGATGTAAATAACAATCATCTATACTCGTTTTGGACGCAAAGAACAAGTTGACTTGCTTGTCTGTTTGTTAGTTGTTTTGCTTCCGAGCGAACGAGTGTTTCCGCTTAGCTGTCTGTTTTTCGAGGTGCCTCAACAGTGTTAAGAAAATTTTGCCCTCTTTGTTATTAACAAGTAATCGCAATGGGTCCTCGTAAAATTAAGGATTAATATCACTTGTGTTTTCAGAAGTTGCTGAAATTGCCCTCGTCGCTGCGCGACTCGGGCAATTTCAGCAACTTCTGAAAACACGCGTGATATTAATCCTTAATTTTACTCGGCCCCATGCGATTACCTATACAAAGCCAAGGTGATTCAAAGTCGTGTTCGTGAACAGAATAAATAATGTTGTCCCAGCTATGTAACAAAAGCACGTCATCTCACATCCTGACCCAGCAGGCCACGCTCGGTCCAGAAGAAAAACTTCTAGAAACAAGCAATCGCGAACAAATTGTCTCGTATACACGTGCTTTGCGATGATGTAATTTGTTTTCGCCCGACCAAAAACTCTCACTCCAGGCAGCATTGGGACTGCATTCTCTTTTTTGTCGAATGCAATCGGAATTAAAAACCAGTTCAAAGAAAACTCCAAAAAGTCGAAAACAACGAAAGAAGCCACAAAAGAGAGCAAGCATGACGTGACAGATGGACTCGAAAACGAGGCCTAAAGCCCCTGCAAAAACCTAGAGGGGCGGCCAATTTGCAGTCCACAAAAAATCTCGATTTCTCGCGCCTGCTGCCTGCGAAACCAAATTAGGATGCGTTCTCTCGTTCCTCGATAACGCAATAAAAATAGATATGAGGAAAATGGACTTTGAGAAATTCTAGTTTTTCAGCAGCAGCTACTCAGCTATCATTTTGTTAGAAGTGTGTTCAGATTGTTCAGCGATTCCGTAAACAGTGTCGAATTTCTCTGTCAAGCTCGGCTGATTCCCCGAATGTGGCAGCCCTAAAGTTCTATTCGGTTCTTTTTGGATTCGCAACTTGTTGCTTCCGAATATATTCCAAAAGACGTGCCACAACTACAAACGTTTTCGAGTTGGTGGAAGAAGAACGATGCATTTTCTTCAAGAATGTTCGGGCCTGTATTAATAACACTATTGCGAAATCCCGTAGGAAGTACAACTGTAATGTCTTCCTTTACTCAAACCATTCTTCGGATGCATTCTCTCCGCTCTTCCTTTAAAGGTTTTTGAAAAAAATCTGAAGTCGAAGCAACAGCAGCTGTAAACAGAGCCTAAACATCACTCGTGTTGAAATCCTTCTTGGCGGCCATAATTTCATCAGCTGTTAACCGATTTACAAGAAGTCTGATTTGCAATTCTGTAACCAATCGGAGCGAGGCTCCAAAAGCTCTATTGTTTTTCGGCCAATCAGAGTAAAGTCCAGATTCTGGACTTCGAGCAGACGACTCGTTGAGAAATTGTATCAGGCGTACCTTTTCGCACCATGTCTAAGGAAAAGTACGCCTGATCGCAGGTTAAGGTTTCTTTGGTATCTTGGACAAAGCACGGATATACATCTCTGCTAATTCCTAGTCATGATCCACCTCTGCTAATTCCTGGTCTGCTAATTCCTGGTCACGATCCACCCTTCCTGGTCATGATCCACAATTTTTAATGGAAACGTGTGTCTGAGATGATCTGTGTTCTATTGTTCGCCTTGAAACACGTCCAATTAGACTTGAAGTAAGTGCATCCTTTTTCTCCTCGCTTCGCGGAGGATTTCTTGAGAAAGTTGAGTGGTATTGTGTGACGGTAGTTTTCTTTAACAATTTGTGATTCCTTAAATTGTATTTAAATCGGAAATTAATGGTTTATCGTCAGAACCGACTGACAAGTTGATTAGGTGTTCATACATCGGTAAAAGTATGTTTATGCCGCGTTAACCGGTCGGCGTCTTGTTCTAAAAATGATTCATTGTGTTAGGATGTTATTTTTGCAAAAGTTCTGTTCGTTGTCAGATAGTTGAGGTGTGTGAGAAGAAAGGTTGAAGACGAGCGACATCAGTAAAATAAAAGTTGAAGTTTGCGAAGAACGGCCTGTTGAGTCTTGGCATTCGCGAAAGATTAGTGGTACGATTGTCGCGATCACTTCAGATTTAAATGGAAACATTTGTCTCCTGTGTTTACGATCGTCTGCGATAAGACCGACGCAGACAGCTTCCGATGGTCGCAGACCTTTGCAGATCATATGGAAACCAGGCTTTGAAATTACTTTGGGGTGGGAATGGAAAAATGTGGGACTTCGAATCATTTTGGAGTTGGCGATCATTCGGACATTGCGATCATTTCAGGGAGAGTACTTCACAGTATGATTCTCCGATCTCGGGTTCTCATGAAGCAAAGAGAAATTCGTGAAGGAAAAAAACGAAAAGTGAGAAGGAAATCGAAAAAATAAAAAATGAAAGGAAACAGATTACTTGGGGGAGGGGAGGGGGGAGGAGGGGGAGGGGAAGACACTGGCACCTGTGGCGATACCATCTGCAACTATAGGAAGCATACAGAAACTTGTGAGGACGTCTACATCCCGAACCTCTGTGCGGCTGCTGGATGGCAAGATGATTTTTTAGCCTAAGTTAAAAGCAGGCCTTCGAGACGTTCTTCTTCTTATAAAGGAGGCGGCCTCTGAGGACAGCGTCGAGACCTTGATTGCGATTCGTCTGACGAGTCTAGCAATTCTGAAACATTTATACCTCAACGGAAGCGTGGTATAGCAGCAAAATTCCCTCTAAGGGAACTGGTTTTTTTTCAGTCTCATGCTGAGCTTCATGCAATATGAACGTGCAAATAAATTGACTGGTAACTAGAGAGAATAAGAAAAAAATAGTAAGATAAATAGCAGTGAAAAGTGACAGTGCCAGAGTTTTTCACTGCCAACGTTTTCGTTTAACGTTGGTTTAAGGTCGCGTATTAATAAAGTTTCCTTTATTTTACAACGCAAATTAGAGCTACCATTTGCCAAAACTTGAAAATGAGTGGTCCCATTTTACGTTGTGACCTGTTTTTACTGCGTGATCTGCAAATTAGCAGAAGTTTGACTGATCCCATGGAGTGCTTTGAAATGATCTTTTTTACGGTCACGTAAGGTCACGTAAGCGACGTTTCGTTTTACCAATGTAAAACTCATTGCAGTCCCAACAAGATGCCTTATAAACAACCTTGGATTTTTGTGATTTGCACAAACGATCTTTATCAGGGAAAAAAGACTTTATGCCTTATAAATGTATGTTGTAGCATACGAAACGTCAAGTCAAAAGTAAAATGCGCTTTATCGTTATGTTTGTAACCGCTGTTTGTTTTATGTTTTTGATTACATTAATTATTATTTTCCCCACTTAATACACGTTTAAAATGTCACGTTTTGTGGATTCATTTTTACCAAATACATCTGGCAATTTGGAAGACCACTTCTCCCGGTAGACATAAAGCTATGTAGCCTGACACAGTATTCCGTTTAGCGTACAGTTGGGGGCCATCAGAGCTGAGATTATTATCATTTGCCATTTTGCTGCTTCGATATATCTGCTAAGGCTCAGGCGCACAGCATAACTAAACTGTAGCTCTTGATAAAGGTTGCCCTACCTTGCGATAATCGAAGACTTTCTCGGTTATCTTCACTGCATTTACTAGGAAAGGCACGTTAAGGTACGAGATGTGGCGGATGGTGAAGGCGGAAATGAGATGCAAATTGTACTAGGTACGAGTCCTAATCGGATTGTGGAAGGGAGGGAAGGGAGGATAAGAGAGTGAACTTCCGGGTGGAGGCTGCCCGTGCTATGGCGCGTATTTCGTATCAAAATTCAACTTTTCGCTAGTTTTACAAGTTTGACATTCGCCTTTTAAACTGGACGTTCGATTTGTTCATTTCGACATTCGTTTTAATCGCTTCGGCATTCGTTTTTCAAGGTGGACATTTGTTTTACATAAACAGCATTCGTTTTTTTAACTCGACATTGTTTTTACATAAAACAGCATTCGTTTGTGAAGTTTAAAGTTCGACATTCGTTTTACACAATGTTTTTTTTTCAATTCTTCGACATCGTCCGTTCAACATTCGTTTTAGCGACGTTCGTTTTGGCGACATTCGTTTTGTTTTTTGTGCAATGCACTGTGGGATTTGAAGATTTTCCGCCAGACACTGGCTTGAGCGCCCAAAGGAAATGGCGACCGTAAGGGAGGCTTTTTTTTCAAGAGTCCAGTCTTTAATCACTCTAGTAACATTGATGACGGAAACATTGACAACAAGTTGACCCGTGGAAATTTCCTGTACCACCATGCCATTCGCCTTGCTTCAGTCAGCATGGTGGAGGATGCTACGATAGCTAAGTTACGAGCTGTCGTCGATTTGCACAGAGAAGTCGATGAGTCAAACAAAACTTTCCTTTTCAACCCGGAGTTGAGTACACTGGTGCTTTGTGTCACTAAAGACCAGTTATCTTATCTTGTAGATAATGGATGTAAGGCGACGGATATGGCTTGCATGCTAGGCATCTCAGCATTGCGAGTAAACTTTTCCAGGGCTTCGGTATCCTCATCAGCTCATTTTAATATCATCATTTTAATATCATAGGCGTAACAGAAACAAGAATAAATAGCTCGTCTGAAAACTTGGATTTTAACCCTTCAATTTTGCATTATAATTTTGAACACATGCCATCGCCTCTTTCAGCTGGAGGTGTAGGCATGTATATTGATGAAAGATTTCAATACCAAACAAGGCGCTTTTTGTTGAATTAAATCTTCCCAAAAATGCAAATATAATATGTGGAGTATTGTATAGGCAGCATAATTCCCCTGAGCGTTTCCAGGAATATTTTGATTCGACAGTGGAAAAACTTAGTGCCAATGGAAAACAGATTATTCTAATGGGAGACTTTAACATAAATCTTCTCCATTACCATACTAATACTCACGCCCAAAATTGTATTCTGTCTTTACAAAGCCTGACTCCGACAATTGACAAGCCAACAAGAGTTAACAACAACTCTTACTCATTAATTGATAACATCCTTATTAACAATCTAGGATATAGTATCTGTAGTGGTAACATAGTCTCGGATCTAACAGACCACTTTTCTCAATTTTGCAAACTAAATTCTTTTACTAATCTAGATCTCCATGATCAACCGAAACTTAAGCGGTTGACTCGTGATTTCTCAAATTTTTCAGAGGCAAACTTTTTAAATGAGTTATCTCAAGTTGACTTAATGGACATAGTTTGCAAT